>NW_026623593.1:152756-177543 GCF_030028575.1 Malurus melanocephalus
TTACTGTGCCTCTTGCTGTTTCTTCCATTGAAATTTTTTTTTTTTTTTTTAATACTCTCCTTTATATGCATTGTGTTTTCTTTATTTGATTAGTGATGGCATTGCTTCAACTGGACAAGGAATGAAAAAATAAGTGTGTTTAAGTGGGCTGAAGGAGAAAAGGTCTTCAAGCAATTAGGCTAATAAATATTCATTTTTATTTGCATTGCATTCAGAATAAAGGGAAGGGAAGAAACAAAGAATTCTGCATTTGAAGTTTGCCAAGAAAAAAGTGTGCTCTGAGGCATCCYTTGCTGTTAATGAGTGCTTAGTTTTGTCTGTCTTCTTGCAAATCGATAATTCTTGTTAAAACAATAACCTTTTCCTCATTGTCCCTCTGATCCAAATAACATTTTGCCCAGGTGGATAGTGTAGGTGTTGATCTGGTAGCTTTGGAAATTAGAGGAGTTACCTGGTAGTTTCTTTATTGTGATATTTGTATCTGAGTGCCTTAGTTGACTCAGATTTTATTTCAGTGCTGGTCAGTGAGTCTGGTTTTCAGCTCTCTGTCACATTTCGTAGTGTCTGTGGGTTTCATGTGAGCCCTCTGTGCACACAGGTGGCTTCCATACCCAGACRTGACCCCATAGCAGGGAGCTCACACAAGTAACTTCCCTCATGTGTTTCCTTTAGATGACTGTTTGGAATATACAGAAATGTAGAACTGATAACCAGAATTGAGCTATATAATGTTGGTTCTGTTATCCAAGCCCAGTCTAATGAGTTGACTAATTAGCACTTTTTGAGCATCTCCACTGTTGAGGTGAATTGAATGAAATGGATAAGCTCTCTGAAATATTTCCCTTYGGAGTCAAAAGAGGCACCTGCCTTGCTCCCGTAAGTTTTCTTCAGAGAATTATCAGATTTTAATGTCAAGCAATATTTAACTTGTCACGAGCACTTGCAAACATCTGTACGTGAAAGAGATGGACATTGAGATATAAGCTTGCKCCATTAAATTGCTTTATTCTATTCAATTTGCTTTATTCCAGTAAATGTTTCCATTACCCATTTCTTCCTGAATTATGGAGCTTTGCTCTCCATGGTAGGTTGTTTCTGACCAATCTGAAGGCAGTGGTTGAAGACTGGAAGTGTTARCATTCAAATACGCAACCAGGGCAAAGTTGGCAGAAGGACACCGAGGCCAGAGATTTTAGCCACCTGGTAAACCATGACTCAGGGAAATCCCTTTCAGCAGAGATAACTGGGATATCAGGCAGCTGACATGAATAACCAAAGTACATGTGTTTTCTTGCTGCCTAATTTCTTGTTATGGTTAGCTTTTGTTCTTGGGAYTTGAGCAAGCAAACAAGATCTGCTCCTGTTATGGCTGTGCAAGAATTCTGCTTTGGAYCATGCAGGTAAGAAGACCCATGATTATATGTTGAAGAGGAGTCATACAGAGAAAGCCCTTACTTTTATTTTATTCTTTTTATTCAGACCGTCTTAATATAAGAGCTTAAGCAGCAGGGATAGACTAGTTATGTTGTTTAGGCTATTGGATAGGAAATKCAGCATGGAAAATCTGTCTGTTCATGCACAAGAACTCCCACTGGCTGCATTTACCTGAAAACCAGTACAATGGACTCTGGACCTTTTTAAGGTGCTGTATGAAGACTGTATTTGATTATAAGAAAGAAAAATGTTAATATGAAAGGATTTTTCTTTTTTTTTAGATAAGGATGGATAGCAATGCTCTGAAACCCGTGAGACTCAAAGATACTTATTGAAGAGGGTCAAATGTGTAGAATGAACAGTTGACATGACCAGAGATATTCTTGCTTTACAATGCTTTTCTGTGGGGTGGACTCTCTAATCAAGAGCTGTTTCAATTGAGGAAGGCATAGTGAAAATTATAACTTCCTTGAAAGAAACTGTAAGACTAACTAAAATTGGATTTTTCCCGTCAAAAATTTTAAAAATAGTTATAGTGGAATACTTTTGGGCCATTTTATCTATATATAATATCAAATAAAAATTATATTAGTAATTTTAAGTGGCAAATAATGTGTAGTGCTCACTAAATATTTTAAATTGTGTGTACCTGTGGAATGTAGCCTGGTTGTCCAAGTGATCTGGTGGTAGTGGTAAGAGTGGAGTCAGTTTGCAAGACTGCCAATATTTGATTATGTAGAATAATATTATTCTGTACCACTGACTGACTTCTGAATTTTTTTTTCTTTCTCTGAAGTGTATTTGTATTGTTTTTCAAAAGGAATTGGGCAATTTTTCCCTATTTCAAGCACTAATGGAGTGTATGTGTTGTTCAATATTCTGGCAGCCTTCAGACTGCGAAAGACATTGCTAAAACCTGATACAGGGCAGGTGCTCTTTGCACATTTCTACCAGTGYTTTGATTCATTAATTTTGAATGGCAACTGTTTCAGTAATCTATAGAATGTAAAACAAATCTAAAATGAGAGGGTTTATTGTAACAGGAGCTACTAGGATGAGTCTTTTTTTTTTTACATGTGTGTAACATTTATGTGCTCATGTGCACAGTGACACATCTTACATGAYACAAGATACATCCAAAACAAATCTGGCTCCACTGGTGATGCTCTTGATCAGTTTTTTCCAGGGTTCCCAAGCTCGGTTTTCAGATGTTTTCTTTTTCCTTTGCAACTCCAGTAACCKTCATTAATTAATCTGTTTAGGTCGTGAGGCTTACAGGTATTCTCTGTTCAGAAAACTCACCTTTAACAATGTTTCCTGGTACTTCCTCTATGTTTGCTCTTTGCTTCATATTATCTGGTGGACAAATGAGAATCTTTTACAGTTAATCTCTTTAGTGTATTCGTCATTCTAATTAGTTGAAACAATTCTATGTTAATTGTTCTTGAGGTTATCAAATAAATGCTTGCAGAAAGGGCCCATGATCCATGAAATGATCCATGTCAGCAGATGGATGTTCAGTGCACGGTGGGAAACAGCGGAACATTTCACAAAGACAGTCTTTAGTGTGATTTCCTTCTCTGCRTTGCCCAGGGCAAGCCTATGCCTATTCATTGGTTCTGGTGGSAGCAGAGTCTCACTAGATTAACCTCTGCTTTTGTAAATATCCCCTCAGCAGTACAGAGCACTTAGATTAAATCAATCAGAATCAGTCACTTGTTCATTGACGAGGTTCTTAAACATTTGTGAGTCRGTTTTCTCCTGTGTCTCTTAGGGGAGTCCTTGTGCTCCCATTTCAAGAAGAAATGTTTAGCCATCTCCTATGAAGTATTGTGTTGTTTTGGCACCTTGCAGAAATCTCTTTTGCTAGGAGGCGTTTTGGGCATGAAGTGGGAAATACCTTTAGTGAGGGTGTCAGAGTTGAAGACATGAACCCACCACAGCTGTTAGACATGCAAGGAGAATCCTGGTGYCTGAGAACTAGGTTTTAGGGAAAATAGCTAAAAAATCTGATGCCTTGGCCAGCTATAGCACTTTTAATTGCTGCTTTTTCCTTTTTTATTTTTCTTTAAATTTTTCTTTTAACATTTGAATTTCTTGTATTAGAATCAATCGACAGCAGTGTTTCTCCTCCTTCCCCGGCTTCCCACTGCTCTGTGAAGAAAAATATAGCTCTTAGGGATTGCAGGGAACAGCACAATGAAGAAAAGTCTTTGTATTTTAAAGAAGTGGGATGATGGCTCTTTTGCCCGAAGGTAAAACTCASTTTGAGCAGTAGGGGGCATGGAGAGTGTTTGTGAGCATAACTGCAGGCTAAAAAACTTACCTTATTCCAGAGGGCCAGAGGGGAGGTCGAAAGTCAGCTTCAAGTGCACTGCACTGCTCTTTTCTAAATCTCCTAGCTCCTGGGTGTCTGATTTTTCAATGAGAAGTGGGCAGTGCTAGGATGAAACACCTACTCTTTTGTGAGTTACAATGTCATGTGCTTTAAAAGAACAATTCCTATAATTATGCCCATATCCAGATGTTGTTCAGACACTTTAGCTTAGTAGCCTGGAGTTCTGCAGCTCAGYCTGTGGTCTCAGGGGAGGCCAGTGCTTTAGGAGGAGGACTTGCACCCTTTCTTACCCTCCTGCTCTCTTTTCCAGCATTCTTTTGTACTGCCAATATTTGAATTGCTGTTGCCCCCAAATAGAGGCTTGTAAGAAAGGATTTTGGCACAAAAGTCTTCTGGCATATTATTTSCTCCTTTGTTCTTCCCAAAGGATGGGATCCCTTAATCTCCTGACTGATTTGGAGCCAGCCTCCCTGCTGCTGMGGGAGGGATGTGAAGCTTTTCTGCCATCATCCCTTTCAGATACACTGCTGGAATATGCCACTAATCACGAGGAAGAATTTCCCCTTCCTGCTGGCTGTTGCTCAATGCTCTTCAGTTTGCACTGGGYTGTGCTGCTGGCTGGTATCACTGAGGCCTTCAAATTGGAGTTGTTCCTTCATTTCTTTGTGTCTGGAGACAGTTTTGGAATTAATCCTGTTCCGCCTTGCTTCTGTTGTCTCGGTAAGGCCACTGGCAARGCCTGAAGTCTGGCACCAATTTGCCTGCATCCACAGCTCCYGGTTCTTCYCTTGTTTCTAAAAACACCTGARCCACATGTTGCRRAATGGAAGCTCACTGGAAGGTTCTKTAYCTTCCTTTGCTTYRCTGTTGGACCCTGATGTAATTTCATCACCTGTGGGTTGCTGAAGATGTGAATTCCCAACCCTGGGACAGTATTTTTTGTACTTGTTCTCACTTCCTTTTTKTAGCTGAAGAGCTGAGTTCCCAAGTTTACTCTCTGTCTATGGGAAGGCAGCAAAGTTGTTGTGGACATGCAGCTTCAGTCACAAACATRCTGTGTGTCCCTTCAGGTTGGCATCATGAACTCGAAGAGAAATAACTCAGGGCTTCTCACAGAGGGCTGACACTGCAACCAGGTCCCTGACTTTTACACATCTGTGCCTTTGTCCTTAGAAAAAGCATCACCTTCTGTCCGTGACTGCTGCTCCCAGAAAGCCTAGGTTTGGACTGTAAGCACTTTTTTTAAGGTCAATATGATGAGCGCAACAAAGTGCTCAAATCAGTTTTGGATGTTTTTTTTAAGATACAAATTAATCTGAAATGCTGGTCTGCTGACTCCAGGCACAACCYTTGACATCACACAGGCAAGAATGGTGACCTGGGGAGCTGGCAGAGAKGTGGTTCCTTACTCTTTCTCCAATGAACCTGGAGGAGAAACTCCATCAAAGCATCTGTCCAGTTTGTGGGGGTTTACCCAGAGTGCTCCTAGGGATTATTACAAATATGTGCTCGTAATTTCACAATGGTTGAAGTGGTAAAAACAATTTTTATCTAAATAAATGCACTGCACAACAGTGTGTAGTGTTGTATGTGGGTATTATTAGGTGAGCAGCTACATTAAAGTCAGTCAAGTTCAAATTTGTCACTCTTCTGGAAGATACCACGTGTAGCGTTCTGGTGAGGTGGAATGGGAAGATTGGGTATTTAAGTAGCACAGCAACATCACAGCTGCTTACAGTACCAAAGGATGATAATGAATTTTCAGTTGCTTGTAAGTGATGAAACAAAGCATAATCTAAAACTTTTCTTCTTTCCTCTATATATTTTTTCGAGGAATAGGATGATTTCAGTTGCAATAGAATTTGCTTGTTCTAGTATTAATTGCAGATCACTAACATCATGTACTTCATGCTATACAAACCTTTTGACGTGGTTTCATTACTGCCTCATAATCAGTAAGATTTGCTATTTACTTGAGTGTGGTAACCAGAGTTTCCCTCTGTTTGGCAGATTTTATTAAAATCTGAGGACTTTCAGGACCTTAATAAATTAAGGGTGTATGCAGGGAATTTGTACAAAGATGTTATGTTATTAACTACTAATAAAACTTAATTAGTTACCTAATTACCTACTAATAAAACTTCTGGCTCTCCAAACGGTGATTTGTCAGTGGTGGTCAGTTTGCATGGGGCTTCAGGGTTCAGCTATAGTGAGGATTTGCAATGAGAAGTATAAAGTTATGGCACATTATGGAAAGCCCAAGAGTTGCCTCATGTTTTCTGAGCTGACCAGGGTGTTTGTGGCTCAGTGAAGCACAGATTGTTTCTTTTACTGAGAAGTGGAATTCAGTGTTTCACATCTGCTTATAGCATTGTGTATGATGAACTGGCATTTCAGTTCAATGTTTGGTATAATTCCGTGGTGTCACTGATCAATTGCTAAGACCCTCAGCACACCATTGGCCCAAAGGTTTGGAACTTAGTGATGTGAAAGGCACTGAGCAGAGCACAGGCTGGTTATGAATAAATGTCAGGAGTGAAGATTGTGATGAGGGAACAGAAAATATTGCCTAGAATATAATGTAACTCTTCAGAGTTTTCCCTTTACTTATTTATCCAGTAAATATATACTTCAATTCCTGTTCACTGTTGAGAATAAAAAATTGCTTGAGTGCAATTTTATTTCTCAGCTTTGGAATTTGTGAAGCCTGTATATTTAAATAAGAAACTGTGCTTCATAAAGGTRTATATATATATTTATATACTGTATATGGGCAAATTATGTATGATTTTATGTACCATGCTTGGCTTGAGTTTTGTGTTAAACCTGCAGATCTTCTTATTTTAGTATCCATTCAGAAAGAAAACTCTTCAAATTGAGAATTTGCAGTCTTTCAGGGGGAACCCAAGAAACTTTGGTAAAATCGTTGTCTTTGTTGGTGATGTTTCTTTCTAGGATTTGCAGAGAAGTCTGTTGTTTAACCTAACTCATATTTAAACAAGTTCTTCCCAACAGATTTCTAGCAGGAAGTGTTGGACCACTATGTCACAACAGCTGTCAGATGCTCTGTAAAGATAGTTATCCCCRTATACTTGGTTGACCCTGTAAATAAAATTAGTTTACTCCTTTGAAATAATTGGCCACACTATAGTTAACTTCTTCTCTGGTAGAGGTGAGGTGTAGGGTAGGGGAGGAAGTGAAAAGGCGGGTAATGGGGAGAGTGGAATTGATTATAGCTGGTATAAATTTCAGATGATGTAAAGTATCAGCTCTTTTCATAGGGAAACCAGTGATTAAAGACCTGGATAGTTCTACACAATTGACTCATGCTCTGGAGTAGTGTTCTCCAAATTACAAAACCAATCAAGCACCCTAATTGCCTTCATTCAAAACCAGTCACCAATTTGATTCTGTTACCAGCCAATAAGACAGCATCAGTCAGTCAGTGTGAGTGTCAGGGAATGCACGATTGGGACCCAGTCGGATCCTATRTAAACCTGACAACAGCGTGTTAAATCCAGAGCCAGGGGAGACTTGCAATTCTCACTTCAGAGCWGCATCTCCTCACAGCTTTCTGTGACGTGCTAAGTGTAGGACTCAAAAGCTCCAGCTCTCGATGCCGACCCCAGCTAAGATGGTGTGGCTTTACAATGGCTGTGGTGTGAGCGAGGCCTGAACGGGGCTTTACTTTGTAGTGTCTGCTTTTATTAGGATTTTTTTGTAAAAGGTTGTAATGGGATTTACTTTGCTCTCATTGAATCAAACTGTTACTGACATTAGTGAGAGCAAGTTCAGACCCCAGTCAGCTTTTCACTCTTGTTGTAAAAGCATTATTGGTTTCTTTTAGTGGAGCGAAGCAAATTCATTTTTCTCTTCAGTGTGTAGTCTCTTCATCTGCTTTTGTGTGCATATTTTATTTTGGGGGGGAATAAAACATTCCTTATTTGAAAACCACACCCTCTTTCAGCATGCCTGTCATCCAATAGAGTAAATGGGAAGTGGATCTGTATGACAACTTTTGGATCTTGAACACACTGAATGCCTATAGAAACAATTAAAGATTGCACTGTGCCTGAGGAGTCTCAGTCTATCCTTGGAAGGAGGGATGAACTGCTCTCTAGCTATCAGTAGGTCACAATACCCAATAAAAATTCTCAAAGCCCAAACTGATTGTCAGTTTAGGAGATGCAGTCTCAGGCAGTGAAAAATCTTGTTTTTTAAACAACAATAGTTAAAAGCAAATAGTTTAAATAAATGCTTGAAACAGGAAAATAAAGAATATGTCTGCTACTGATGGGGCTATGTAAGAAGTCTCGTAACAAATTTTGACGGCTATACTCAGTAATCTAATGTGAAGTGTAAAAATTGAATTGTCCAATATAAAAAAGAAAGGGGGGGATTTTAAAGAATTTAGAGAACTTCCATGTCTTTCAAATGTGAACAAGAGGACAGTGCAGAAAACTGACAAATTGACAGAATAAACTTGGAAAGGAGGTATAGAATATTTCAYTGATGCGTGAAAAACTAGTAATGCCATGTTGAAGACTTGACTTGTCTCTCTAATTCTGCCAGTAATAAGAGAACATGGACATCTGATTTCTGACAAAATATGAAGGCATTCAATAAAAATAAAGTAATCCTTTATGCATAAAATATTGGACCTGTGATACTTATGCAGAAGAAAACACATTGTGATTATTATGAGGAGTACCTTCTGCTATGACAAAGAATTAAGTGCAAAAATATTCATTCTTAGTTTTCAATTTATAAATGTATCTGAATAAAAAGCTCTCTGCTGATGAATAGCATTACCTCTCTTTCCAGGTGTGTAATACTGTTTGTTTTCTGAGTTTTCTACCTCTAAACTGGTGAACAAGATGCCAGATTCTAAAACAATGGTAAAGACTTACTGTAAGTGTCTGAAAAAATATATTTCCTGTTGCTGAATGCTTTTTGAAATGGCTGGAAGATACACTCTGACTTCCTTTGGCTGTTAAGTGGAGGTAAAATGCACCGTTCTAAAATAGTGAAGAATTGAAGACACAAAAAGACTTGCAACTAGTTGCAATTAAGGTAACATTGTCATAACCTGTGAATTCTGGTCAGTTTTGGTAAATTGCTGTATTCAGTTCATGGTTTTATATCTGAAGATATGTCATTTCTGAGCTTGGAGAGGGGAGAGAAACAGAGTGGGATGCCTGCGTTGGACACTACTGGATATGCAGGACTTGGTCCAGGAGGAAGGAAGCTGGCTACAAAGAAGTTATGCATGACTTGGTAGAGAAGTCAAAGGAAGGCCAATAAGGACTTTTTTAGGAAGGTCTGACCTAAGCAAAGACAGCACTTGAGACAGTTTGGAAAAACAGAACAACTTCTTGGCTGTCTGTACAGTCCTTTCTCAAGCTTGTGGGCCTACCTGTTGGCCACCACAGAGATCAACTGCGAAAAGGATAATTAAAACTATGAGGCTGACATAGCTTCATGATGTTAGAGGATGGAAGTAGGGGGAGGAMGAAGGGAAGCAGACCCACTGGGAGCTGGTGGTGATTGGAGAATGTGCRGATTAGTGAGGTCCTACTTCTGTAAAGAAACAGAGTTGCTGGGCTGGAAGTGGGCTGAGGAAGGCAAGGAAAGAAACTGGAGCCTCTTCTCCCAAGAGTTTGGTGAGTGCCTGCTCAGAGAACCCCTAGGCTAGGGTGAGCTCTGCTCAAATGTAAGTATATCTTTCACTCCTGCAAGTTTCTCATCTAAAATCCAAAATRTACTTATCTGATGAGAGAACCTGGAAAACAGTGGTGGAGGTTGATGAGCATGAAGAAACCCTTCCCCCCCAGTCCTCCCCCTTCATGTGTCGAGGGGAGTGTGGAGAATTTCTTCTAAAAAGTGGCATTGTAAGCTGGACAGAGAAAAGAATTGAGTTCTTCTCTGCATGAAATCTAATTGCATAGTAAATACTTTTTCTTTCTCTTTTCATTTGTCCCCTTTCTGCTATTTTCTCTTTCCATATCCTGATTTTCATTCCTTCACAGTCTCTCACTTCTCTTCCGTTCTGAGATTTCATCTGTCATTTCATCATTACTGTCTTCTTTACTCCGATTCTGGAAACATTTAAATCTTTTTGCTTAATATACMGGTGCTGTKGTRTCTWTACATTTCTCTTCTAAATCACCACRTTCTGGACTGGTCCRTATTCCCCATCTAGCCATGCAGAGGTGACTCCTTCCCTCTCCATATCTCCAGATCTGTAGAGCACTCAATTCTTATGTGGGGTTTCAAGAAAAAAGTGCACATATCCATTTCCTTCTTGCAGCAGGCAGCAACRTGAACATGAATAAGACCGTGTCCTACTAAACCTTGCGATGGTCTCAAGCTACTTCTCTTTTTTAGAAGAACAAACGTATACAATGTCTTAATCTTTTGAACCCCTTGGAAAAATCCCTTTGTTTTTATGGTGAGCGGCCTGAAAGATCTGGTTTTGCAGGATGTGAACAAAGATTCCCAGATTTCRGTCTGCAGGCAGATGGACCTTTAAACAAAACTCTCTGCACAGCAGGGACATCTGTTACAATTTGTGATCCACAAACTTTAAGGATACTCARAATTCAGCTATGGGGCTCAATCCTTAGCTAGACCCAGCAGGAGAAGTAAAAGGTAAAGTCTGTGTGCTGTGAGATTTGCTGAGAGCTGAAATAGTTCTTGCAGCAAACCGGAACTGTGTGATTTTAACCTCATGKCTGCTGGAGCATTGTTTGGGTATCCTCTCTTCCACTTCTTTATCCTAGAAGACCTGACTAAGGAATTGGGGACAGTGACAATCAGTTTGGTGGAGCCATTAGAGGGATACAGTACATTAGGATGGTATTTTTAATAGTAAATCCTTCTTGAAATGGTGCCAGTGGCAATTTTTCGTTCACTCTGAGGAGGCAGGAGCCAGCCCAAGTGTTTACATTTATGTTTAATACCTTTTGCATCTTCTGTTGGGAGTTAAAGGATAACCTAATTTTTGTCACTAGTGTTGAATGTTGGAGACTGTAGAACTGTTTCTGCCCTACTTGGTAAAAGTAGTTCATTAGCGGTGAATGATCCGCATTTAGGAAAACCCCATAATTTTCTATTAAGTACCAGGAAATAATTTATTCCATGCATCTTTTCTTTACAATTTTCAGGGTTTTCTGAAAAAATTATATTACTCTTTTCATTGCAGTGGTCATTTCTCATGGCACTGCTAGCATTTGTACAGACATTACATGAGATTTTAAAATGTTAATTACTAGTTTGGATTTTTTTTCCCATGGATGGTTAGTATTAAGGGTCATTTAAGACAGGACTTTAGTACTTTKCCTTATTTGTCGCTCATTAAATGCGTGTACTTTCTTCTCTTTAACTTAACTGTTTTGGCAAATACTCCTTCAACTGTATTCCTTGCACACATCAAGCGAGGAATTCAAGGAGCTTTGCTCAGATGCTCACAGTGTGTTTTACTTGGACGGATAGGACAAACATAAAATTCACAGGGCTGTGTGGCTGGCACACCACATGTTATATTTTAAAAGAATTCTATCTTTAGCCTCCCSTTTTCCTGATGCTTTTAAAAGTGAATTAGTATTATGTTTATAGAAGTTCTGAACTAGTGTCTGTGAATATTAAAAAAAAAAATAAATCCAGAAGGTGTGAACTTGTAGGCAAGCAGAGCCAAAGCAATTTCTATTTCTTCTTTTGGCGAATGTTTAGGAGAAATATTTAGATATTTTAAGTTCTGCTTGACAAGTTTCCCTTAATATCTCAGGCTCTTCTATCCCTAATTGCTGGTGTCACAGCTTTTCCACAGTTGTGCTCATGCCAGCAATGCCTTGGAAAAGCCGTCTGTAATCTAAAACTTTATTTTGAAATTCATTTCACAGGGTATACCTGGCAAGAAGTCAAAGTGCTTCATTGTGTGATCTTTCCACTTTCTGCGCTACACAACATGGCTGTAGCTCTGCTAGCTGTTCTTTCAGGGGTTGGCTCTCCCCACCTCCCAGATCTGTCTCCACATGATCTGACCTTTATCATACTGGGGTAGAAATGTGGAAATACAGTGTGAATATTAATTTAGCAAYTGAACTGTGTTCTCCAGCAACAACCTTCTCTCTCAGATACAGTAGGGGAAAAAAATCATTCAGCATCTGCTAGTGTTAGACATTTTATTCATTGCACCCCTTCAGAAGAAAAAGTAAAAAAGTAGGTCTTCTAATTAGCTCCTCTATTTCTCCCTAGTTTGGGGTATCATTAAAAGCTTGTGTTTTGTTAATAACACATTCAGAATGGCTTGGCCCTTTTCTGACCTTTARGGAATATTCAATAGAAGAAACTCACTGTTTTTTGCAGTGGCCTCTAATGTTTTTTATCTGCTGAATAATTAGTGTTAAGGTGGAGTGTCCCATGATTGTGCAGCTCTCAGTATTACCTAATGTTATTTGTAGATTATTATTAAGCAAGTGTAATATTTCTCTCTTTGCATAAGTGTCTATGTGGAAATGTTCCCAGCTGGTTTTCTGCCACTTTCAAAATTTCAGCCATGTTAAGTCAACTGTAGATTTTTTTTCAGATTATCTCCTTTTTCTTCATGGATACTTGAAACCAAATGCATGTTGCTCTTTGTAGACTTTAAATTGTACTGGTAAGAGGGAAAAACCTGGATTGTGCATTCATTGGGAAAGTTGTCAATTACTAAGTGGAAAAAGGGTTACCCCTGGGGGTTTCCATTTGCCAAATTGCCATATGAGATCTTTTGCTTAGGAAATGCTAAACTCATGTAAGATGCTAACAGAGTGTGCTTACAACAACATARTGTAAGTTTCTTTCTCTTTGAAAATTTCTCTTTGAAACCCTTTTTATGTTGCTGCTGCTCCATTTGGGACTTCAGCATAAATTCTCATTTTCCAGCTACCATCCGTGATCAGTACAACTGGGACATGCTTATGACTGTTTTGCTTTATTTGTAATAAAAAATATTTAATATAAATAATAAGAGTTTATTATTATTAAAATACAAAATCTACCTTAGGAAAGCTACTCTTCAATGTATACATTCACAATTTGTAGTTAAAAAAACCCACTCTCTCTCTAAATTATATTTTAAATTCATGGATATCAATCTCACCATAACTCAGTGAACCCTGAACTGTAAAAAAAAGATAAGTAAAAACCAGTAAAATTTAATCAACACTTAAAATCTGTGGAGATGCTTGTGCTTCTTATCAAAAGTAATCAATAATAGTAGATTTTTTTTTCATGTCAAGCATTTGGTTGCTGAAACTTTGTTAGCCATTATAAACCTCAAATTCTTTCATTGTCCATTTAGTCTTGTACTTTAAATTGTTGTTTTTTTCTTGAGAGCCAGATTATGAGGGCACAAATTAGTAGGTGAAGATTCTTCATATATTGACCTAACTATAAACTKCTAACAATATCTAAATAGAGAGAAGTGAAAAAAGTTTCACAAGAAGTGTGTGGAAATAAGAGAGGAGTRGAAGAGACATGAGGACAATGAAATGGATACCTAACACTTTAAGGAATAGTCTGACGCTGCTGATAATTGAAAACCTAGGTGCTACTTGCTTACTTACTTTGTCTGCAAATTTTTGATTTTTCAAAGTCAACTTTTAAGTGTCCAAGTACAGAGTACACAACCAATTTTTCCATTTGGTCATCCTTTTTCATGCAAAAATGTGGATTTTTTTAAAAAGGAGTACAGTTGGTGACTCACCTTTTGAAATAGAAAGTCAATAGAAGAAGGAATAATGCTTGTGTAGAATACTGAAAGAAGAAACGAGACAGTGAAATATTTCAATCGTTTGTTCCTGTTGTTGAGTCTTCTGTTTCCAGACCTCAGCTGCACCAATGCTTCCTCCAGGAAGTAAGAGACATAATGAATGTGCGTGTTTTTTCCAAAAACGAGTTTATTAAAAGRAGAAGGTCAATAGGGCTCCTTGCAATTTGCAACCCTAGTACCACAGAGGTAGCCAAGCACCTATAAACACTATTGACTTCCCTGAAGTTCGGAAATTTTGCATCATAGCTGTATTGACTGATTTATTTATTTTTAAGTCAAGAAAAGCACAAGGGAGGGAAATGCATAATCTGCCACCATGTTTTAGAGATTAGCATAGTGGAATTCTCTTGTAAAGATCAAACAGGGCCATATGCACCCTCTGGTTTTGATGGCTGTATCACAGTGATCGATGCAACAAGACCGTATCAGACCATTAAACATCTCTTGTTCCATGAGCCATTGCTAAATGCTTCAGAACAAGGTGCAAGATATACTGTGCATAATAAGAGTAGAAKATCCTGAGAGTATTAATCTTTCTAGACTTCTTGTATAGCCTGCATCATGAAGATTAATATCCTTTTAAAATAAACAACCAAGCGCCCCCCCCCCCTTTCCTATCTAAGCCTTCATCTTTTTGTTCTTGCCAAGAAATAAAGTTTTTATGTTCAGCCCAGGATCAATTTTGTTAGATATTTAAGTCTTTCAAATGAATTTTTTTTCTTATGATTCTAGTACTGTAACAAATCCTCTGAGCGCCTGTAGACTTCTTCCGTGCTTACAGTTGTGCATGGGGTTTCTGTCCTTGTTGCACTGGGATCTTGGCGTCTAGAACAAAATTGATATCCAGGACCTGAATGACACTTCCTGAAGTTACCAAATTTTTGCAGATTTTTATCAAAATCTTGTAAAACTGCATGATGCTGATGTTAAAGAGACAGATAAAAACTATATCTCTGCTTTAACAAATTTGCTATTCTTTGATCAGCTAGATATGATCCATGAAATTGAATAATTTCTTAAAATTTGTCTTACCGTATCTGAATTCTGTTGTTTTTATAGCACCTATATTCCTGCATATTTTTTCTTGAATTTGAGGATATAAGAAAATATATATTCTTTTAGAGTAAAATATTCCCTGTCTTAAAAATAATTTTTTTAGCTAAAAATGTTTTTCCTTTACTAATTACATTGTTTTGCATTAATTAATATTTTCTGTCCAGAATTTGTTATGAATTATAATGTTTCTGATTAAACTCAGAATTTTAGGCAGCAGCAAAAAAAAACATCCCATGATCTATCAGTTTGATCTAAGTTAACAATTCTGATTGGTCAAGTCTATGTAGAAAATTTCTGTATCATGGCCTAAGCAACAGAGAGGTGTAAAATAGGTGGGTAATCTCAAATCATGATGTCACTAGCATCTATTCAGCATCYATTTAATACTTTTTATTTTGTTAACAAGTTGACAATGCCATCAAATATTCCAACAGTTTATGTCTGACTATTCCATTGTGCAGCAGTATCTGCAAAMAATTTGGGTATAATGACAGTCTACAGCAGATATTACTAAAATTACAGGGGGTAGGGACATAAATACATTTGGATTTTAGAATAAGCAATACTATTTTTTCTTCAATATTTAAGCTACAGACTGCAAGTCTTTTTCTGTGTCCTTCTGCATTCACATTACATAAAAACTTAGCAGCAAACAGTTAGAAAAATGAAAATTACCCTTTCCTYCTAAATAATTGTTTCTAGATATTTCTTTTAAAATATAGAATTTAAAAAGACTGTTCAAAATGTTGGAACAAGGTGTTTTTAATCTCMACATTTCCCTCTCATGTAATATWCACATAGATGTATAAATGTAAATATCCATAGATTAATGAGATGAAGCAAAGCTCTATTATTGTAATTCAGCTCCTCAAAATTACTTTCTTCATCTTTGCTTTTGTATGACTTCAGCTTTCTTAAATCCACCAGATTCATGATCCTGCTTTTAGCTTCCTTAAAGAATTGGTCTGCTATTAGATTTTAACAAAATTGGAAKCACCTCTGTATTGTTCTGCCTGTTTTGTTCTTTATTTCACCTCATTATACTTACTTGTATGCAATTCACATACATAGAGGCCTTTCTGTGCCTTTTGTTGTATTTGTCCCCAAAAATACTTTTGTTATACTTGAAAATTAACCAAAAACTTGATTCAGTGATTAGGTTACTGTGGATTGATTTGGSACATTGCTGTTAAATTTGAATGGAAAAAAGATGTCACAACATTCTCCCAAAGGGTGCAGAAGAGGAAGCAGTAACATCTCTGTTACAGAGATCAGGAAAGAGCTATGCAATTTTTCAGTCACATAAGAAGCTTTAGTTAGAGGTAATCATGATTTTTGATCTTCCAAATAATGGTGAAAAACCTTTTTTTAAATTCCAGATACAGTAGATGAGATTCCTTTCTTTTACATCTATACCCATTAACTCTCTCTCTTAATTTCTGCGTGTAACAATTCACTAGATATTGAAAGTTGTACTTAAATAATCATGAAACTACTTATAGGTGATTGGAATTTTTAAAATGTATTTTAAACTGAACAAATAATGTATCTCCCAAAWTTTTTTTTGGCAATCTTCAAAAATATTCCCGCAAGTCATTCTGAACAGCTTGGGTAGAATAGGGTAACTAATGTTGTAAGCTYCTGTACAAATCTTGTTGTTATTATTGCTGTTTTTTTCCTGTTTCTGCTGTAAGGTCATGACACTCATACATGTCAGGAAGCACAAGGTATGACTRAATATATTCTATATGGGAAATTTTCCTGAAATGTACATTCTAAGCACAGAGCTGCAGAGACTATCTACTGACATAAGACGTGAGATTCAAAATATGCCTTTTAAAGGAATTTCTACTATAATATTTTTCTGCTAATTCTGTAGCATTTTTAGAACAGTGTCCTAACAGAGTGGTAAGAAATTCTACCCATCCTCGGGCTTTGGAAATACAGTCACCAACTCTAGAAAGGATATGATTTGAGAAGGAGAGGTTTTAAACCCTCTGGGAACAATGTGACAGGGTAGCATCTGTTTAACCTCAGAGTTTTCTGCTGTGGTTTTCTGGTCATCTTCTCTCTTGTCCTCAGTCTCTGTTMTTCATTTCTCATCTGGTTCTTGCAGCCTGGAATGATTGTTGTACTTATATTTTAGAATCTGGATTTTAAGATTTTAAAAAAYATTTGGGGATATGAAAGGGGATTCTGGTTATGGCAGCGAGAGACASAAAAGCAGAAGTTTCCATTGCCCCGCTTGCCTGTCAAGTTTATGCTGTTGAAGTTCAATAGGAAGGATCTGAATCTTCTTCATCCCATTGGGCACTAGGGGAAAAAAAATCCCTTAGGCTGACTTGCACTGAGTTATTCCCCTAGCTGTCAGTGTTTCCTAAGTGAAGAASTACAGCTCCACATGCCAGGCTCTGAGGAGCTTCAGCTCTCTTGAGGCTCAATGACTTCTCWTATTTGAGCACCCTCCAACAGGATTCACAAGATCTCTGCTTTCTACTTAGAAATCCTCAATGTGTAAAGTGTTGGGCTTATTTTTTTCTCAGCAGTGTAATTTCATGAAAACTGAAGCTATTTTCAGACCTGCCTGAGTTWGCCTTACTGTAGTAACCTTTCTAAAATGTAAGTAACTGGCATTTTGTTGCTGTTATTTTGGCTTCTCAATTCATAGAKTATAAAATGCCAATGTGAAACACTTGYGGCTTGGCCAAAATGCAAGTCAGCCCATAAAACTCATGGTCTTTAGCTAGTAAGAATAAAAGGAGTGGTTTAGAGTTTGAAAGTAAAGTATTGTTATGGGGAGGTTTGCGTTGTAAAAGTGTTTCAATATATTTAGAAACATTTGACTGATATTATCTTTAGGTACAGGAGACAGTGAYGCATGAGAGAACTGGTTTAAACTCAAGAAGTAGTTTTGACAAAGCTTTGTCAGGGATCTGTTTGCCTGTGTTCATGGTTTACTTTGAGGTCATGAGTAGTCCCAGTGTTTGGAATGCTGTGCTGACCAAAGCCAAAGAAGCTTTGCACAGCCAGAGGTTCAGCATGTGTGCCTCATGTGTACCTCATGCTGCCTGATTCCTTCAGTTAAGAGATTCACTAAATGTTTCATTAATTTAATAGTATTTAATAGTATTTTTGTTTGTATGTTGACGCCTGTGTCTCCTTTATACTAGTTTAGACTACAGGATTGTCAATAATCTGCAGAATCATTTGGATTTTAATGGCCTTTCATTACTTTATTTTTTTTYCCCACCCAGGGGAATAAAAGCAAAACTAAGSAAAATCTCATAACCTCTTGTGCCTGAGCAGACTATCTCTTAGGTATTGCTATTGTCTTTTATACTGGGAATTTTAATGTAATTTTTCACTGAGATTTACTTATTTTTAATGGAATCTGTAACCTTGTATGGATGTATCCTGGAAAACCAGTTCTGCTACACTGAATTGAAATAGCTTATAGTCAACTTCCCAGTTATAATTTGTTTATCCCTTTTAATGAGTTAATCATCTCTCTTTTCTCCATCATGAGTGCCCAAAGCAGAAGGGAAGAAAAGCAGCTTTTCTACACAACTCTAGCCCTCTGTGCATGTTTCTCTGTTCTGTATTTGATACTTAACAGGTATCTGAGGCAGTTGAAATTGATTTGGAGCATCCTGAGATCTCGTCTTGAAAATATCTTACTTCTTATTTTGTTTTTSTCTCTGTAGTTCATTCTGCTTTCTCTTTTATTTTCATCCATCCTACTGAAGTCAAGGAATTGTTAGACTGACTATTACATTTCTAATGGATCAGCTGAGTACTGGAAAAGACAGAGGATATTAGCCTTTTCACATTCTAATGTGTCATATGCAATATATGTGGTTCTATGAATAATTAATTTGAGTGAAAGGCCTGAGTATGATTTCACTGAGCAAGCAATAGCTTTTCATTTCTGGATTTCCTGGCTATCCAGTTTGCTCCTTGTTCTTTAAAATGTCCATTGAATATTTTCAGCCCAAGTGAAACCTTTGTCAAATCCTGAGTCCAGCAGCAAAATTAATATTGGGTTTTCATTTTATTAAAAAAAGATCATTTTGTCTGTTCTATTTATCTGCCTTTTGCTTTATCTTCCTGTGTTCCCTTGGTTGGATCTTTAGGGCTGTGTTGTCTGTAATGTCTCTCAAGTGATCAAACATGTTGGTGCTTAACAGATAATGAGAGTTCAGGCATGATAATTTTCTCTATATTACTTAATTCCATAAGCTATGGTGCTGAGCTTCAGATTGTTGTGCTGGAAATTGTAACTCCATGGTCAGAGAAAGCAAGCTGTTTTACTGTCAAGGGAGCAGGAGGCTGCTCACCAATCAGCAGTAAAACAATTTATGGGAGGAGTATTTGTTYCTCCCGCAGAAAATAAAAACTGTTTGCAGGGTATTGTAGCTAATGACAGGATGGATAAATCATGCACCTGCAGAACTCCTGGTATACAACAGATATAACGTTGTGGGAAAGAAATCATAGCTTTGATAAATGTCCTAATCCCATGGTGAGGTTTACAAAACCATGCAAACCCATCCACAGGAGTCAGCTGGAGAACAGTACATTGGTTATTTTGGTAGGATTTATAGAATTCTTCATAGTGGCCAAATGTGTTTCATAACTGCATTGCATTCAGCAAAATAAGCACTTTGTGTACATGAAGGCTTGTAATATGCATGTGATGATGGAATCAACGCTTGCCCCACTGCAGCCAAGGAWAGAAATTTGACCTTTTATCATTTGGTAGAATTGTAGAAGTGATGTTGTGCCACAGACATTTTTCAGTTGTTCGTAARTATCCCTCTTCTTTGATATCTCAGTCTGGATTGCATCCACTAGTTAATGTTTCAGATTTGTTTAAATTGTCAGCCAGCTGTTACTTTTGGGATTGTCTAAAAAAGTTGTATATTGCAGATCTAGTGTGAGAAAAAATAATTTTGTATCCAAGACAGTGGTTGATTTATTGTTCAGGGAGTAATTCAATAAACATGTAGTAAACAGATACATCAGAAAAATGTTAAGATCCTGCAGAACATAGTGAAACATACCTTTGGGTACTGTAAAAGGGAAAGGAATTCAAGTGTTAATGAAATATTTTTCTCCCAAACTATCAAAAAATAATGAGTTTCACAAAAGATRTTAGCTACCTGTAAAAAGTCCCAACTTGGCACGCAGGTAAATGTTAAAATCAGTCATTAATCTGTAAAGCTCCTGARCCTGTGTTTCAGTTAGTGTTACACAGAAAAATAAAATGTAGGTGTAAGTGGTTTGTTGGCTTACCGCAAAATTGATACAAGAGCCCTCTGTWCTTGGGAATGTGATCCTGAGGAAATGCACTTATAACAATTAATTTATTTTTTTTTTTAATTTTTGCAGCACCCCATTTTATTCTGTTTTACCAAGAGAATGCTGTAAGTCCCAAATACTGCTGTATATTTTGCAGAAAATTCCCTTAAGGGTGGCAATGGACATATATGAGAGAGGGAGTCTTAGACCTTGTTAAAATACTACCCTGGAGATCTGTCAAGTTCAGAGACTTATTATTATATGTTTTGTATGTAATCAGTGAATTGCCTTTACAATAGTGTTCACCAGTAGACCTCCTTATCTAGAACAAATTCTTTCCTCTGTGACTTATGTATTTAACAGCTGCTGGTGCAAGAACATCCTTCTCTCCAGTCCCTCTGTACAGCTGAGCTCTATATACATCATAGGTGTGYTGCATTGAGTGGTTTATTTTATGTGGGTGACTTCTTTAGAAATCACAAGTGTGCATCTCACTTGTGGCAGGGTCTCAGCCAGTGCTGTCTTACCAGAGTTTACTAGAAACATTTGGGTTAACATAATGCTTCACTACTTTAAACTGTAACCACSATGTTGTAAAAAAGGCTGGGGTAAATTTAACAGATGCCAGTGTGATTTATTTTCAGAAAATAGTTACTTAATGACCTACCATTACAAGGTCATATTCAGTGTCCTTCTGAGGTTGTTATTAAAATTTATCAMAATAGATTGACTAAATAATATTCTGAACAGAAGAAACTTTGACATGGCCTTACTTGGAGTCAAGATAKTCACTGTGTTTAAACATAAATCAAAGGTTTAAACTAGATCAAAAAGAATCCCATCTAGCTAAAMTACATTTTAATCCCAGGTTACTTTTAACAAAGAATGTAACAAAGATAAACAAATTAAATAAATATGCTTTGGAAAGCCTCCTTTCATCTTCCTTTCTGTGGAAGGAAGACATAACAATGAGTGGTCCAGAAGCATGAACGTCCCCATTCCCTATAGCTGGGCACTAGATGGATAACAAAACCATTACAGATATATCTYATGCATGCAAAATTCCTTTTCTTGTTCTAGAGAAATCTGTCTGAARTACAGGAGCATTTCTTGAGACTTTTACTTGGCTTTTGCACTGGCTTTGTCTGCTGAGGACTGGTGGGGTTGGTGCTTCTGCAGAGGTTTGTATGTGCAGAAGTTGACTGAAATCCAGTGGTCCCTTGCTTAGAGAACCACCAGGTAACAGCAACTTTTTTAGTGTCACACACAGGTTGCCTAGAGGTTTAATCTGGCTTACCATTGGCCTATCTCCTATGGCTAATTTTTGCCCTTGGTGTTGATGATGAGATRGCAGAAAACCAGCCTCTTCATGGCCTATTCCTCAATCTGTGAAAGCCTTCATTTTTTTCATCTCCTCTGCTAACTCTCTYGTAACTACAAGAGCAATGTTTCATACTTTGCCCAGGAAAAAATATGCTCTTGGGATTCAAGTAACAGTTAAAAGTACAAYATGAATTACAGTGTTGTCACTGGAAATGACAGCAATTCTAACCAGAAAGTGTGAAAGCCATATATATTTTGTTTTCAAGGCATAATAACTCTAGGGGGAAATAATGAATGGCAAAGTCTTTTTCTGGAATACATTCCTTGAGTTATTTGAGACCTCTCCTAAAAAGCCTCTCAACTTAGCATTCCTGCTGGGCCCCAGCTCTAAGTATTCCAGCKGTGCAGACCTGGGTCCCCTTCACCTGGTTGGCAGGGCGCCTGCCTGCCAAGCAAGGCTATCCCTTGGAGACCATTCCTCTTTCACTGAGAGGGGGCAGATGGGCTGCACATCCCGAGTTTTGGCGTGATGTGGGCAGGCACTCGGTGCTCTTGGATCCACTGGATGGGCTGTAACCTTTCATGTATGCTGAGGTATGAAATACAGCCTCATCATTTCTCCGTGGTTTCAGTGGAATGCTATTTCTCTCAGTTGATCCTGTTTTTCCAGGTAGAGCATATTGAGTTTCAATCCCATGTCTGGAAAAACAATGTTTTTCTCAAATTTGGTCATGCCTCTGAAGTTTTTTATGAAAGGTTATGAGACAAACTTGTTAAACTTGAAATTTGCAGTGGCCAAATATTAGAAACTCATTTCTTACTGAAACAGAATCTGGTCCTAGATTGTAAAAGATTTGCAGGCTATAGTGAAGTTTTATGTTGGGAAAAGTAGCAGCACTAAATTCCTCTCTTCTGCTATTAAAAAAAAATCTGCAAGTCTTCCATGTTTAGTTTTTGTAACAACCCCAAAAGATAAAAACACCTTCACTCTTCAATTTCCCAAATCTTTAAAGTCTCTCAGGTGGATTTTGTGATCAACTAAGTTCGGATTTGGTTTGCCAATTTCATATTTTCTCTGACCATAAGAGAAGGGCAATATTTCAGCTCATGAAACAATGTTCAAAGGAAGCTATTTTCATTTCTTTCTTTGACAGGTTATAGGAAACCCTTGATTTCTATGGGAACGTAATATTTTGTAAAGCATCCAAACTTTTAAGAGCTTGAGACTGTGCTTTGCATCATGATCTGATCCAAATACAGGCATATATAGAGTTCCTGAAAGCAGTATCTCCAGAATGGCACTTTCTCTCCTTGGCTTTTCCCATCTTCTATAATCATTTTAGCATCCAAAATAAGGGATGTCAAATCCCTTCATGGGATAGGGGAAGAGRGTGGATACCCTTTCAATCAAAATTCCTTTCAGAAAAAAAATAAAAATCAGAAGATGCAGCTGWGGACAGGACCATTCTATAATCAAAATCCAGGGAACTGAAAACAGCTCGAATTTTGTGGGCTAAGAAAATTACATCATAGCTCTGTGAACCTGCTTTTAAAGGATGAGGTGGTGGGAGGCTGAATTCAGATGTTTACACCTCTTTATTCCCACTTCTCTGTTGGTTTTGGTTTTTAGGTTTTTTTAAGTCAATATTAGTCAAGAGGCAAAGYGGAGGAGAACATTTGAACCTCTCCTTTCTTTTGGAGAAAGCCAAAGCCAGCAATAATCATAGCATCTCAGAATGGTTGGCAGAAACATGTCTRTTAGATGTAGTAAATTCTGCACTTGATGTGATGTAGAATTTCAGAAGTTAGCACATMATTTTCCTGTTAGTTTACTTTAAAGTGACACTGCAATGCAAAAGAGCACAGGGTACGGGTGTGATGACATGAAGACTAAGGCTATGTCAGAACTACCAATTTTGTTTAATGTCCTGGTGCTTTATTCACATATGAATAGAAAGGAGTGGCCGCTAGTTCGTACATCTGCTATAAACTCCTTTAAAAGTTGGAAATGTTGCATCAGTCAAAAATATTGGCACCATTTAAAATTTGCCCAATGCTTTGATGATAAAAAGTGTTCCATAAATACTATGTTCTATTTTTTCCACTGTTAGGCTTCACACATCAGATATTACAAGAACTAAGAACGGAAAGCAGTTAAGCTCAAGAAATACTAATAATACTAATAACACTTTGCACTTCACTCATGCTTATGTCCAAAAATGTTCAAAACTTCTACAAACACAAGGAAAAGGTTGCTCTGAAAGTTTTRAAGTAAGATTATCCTACTTACAAACCAAAGAAATTAAGACACAGGGAAAAAAAAAGTTTATACTTTAAAATATGCTTAGACATTTAAATTTTACTGATCTCAATTTTATATTGCATTAGGCCTTTAGGGTATAAAGGAACTGGACTGACTTATTCAAGGAAAAGAAAATGCTCCCCTTTCTTTATAATATTTCTTGTTTCTGGCAAGACACAGTAAGGAGGGCAAATGTTTTTTGGTTTTTTTTTTTTTTCGTTGGTTTGGGTTTAGTGGTGGGTTTTGTTTGTTTTAATCAGATAATTTCCTGCTAAAGTTTTCTGAGAACAGCTGACCTTGTTGTCCCAGAAGTGGTAGTGGTGGTCTGCCACTGACAACCTAAGAGGTATAAATAAGACATTAGGATTATGGGGAGAGGTGATTCTTTTTCTTGATTCTATTCCTTTTTTTGAATCAGTAGTTAAGGAGAAAGAGACATACCTCTAAATCCTGAGTAAAAGCCCTTGTGCCACAAGACCTGCCAGTTTGCAGTGCGTTTACTTTTGCTGGCTGCCACACACCCACCCAGAGGCTTTTTTTTTACTCTCCCTCCTCAGTGCAAAATATTGTGGAAAAGCTCATGGGTCGAGATAAAGACAGGCTGATCATTTAGCAATTACCTTCACAGGCAAAACCACACTCAACATGGGAAAAATAACTTATTACCAGTTAAAATAAGTTTGGATAGTGAGAAGAACGGGGAAATTGTGATAACACCCACCCCTTCTTCCCCCTGCCTTTTTCCCAGGCTCAGTTTCACTCTTTCGTTCCCGTGCTTCCCACCCTGGCTGGCACAGGGAAATTGGATGCTCTTTCTCTCCAGGTGTGGGAGCTRGGCAGCTCCTCTCTCCTGCTCCTCATGCTCATCCTCTGCTCTGTGTAGGTGTGAGCCACAGCTCCTTCAAGAAAGACATCTCCTCCTCCTCCAGGATGGGTTYCTTTCCTCACAGATCCTATCCCACACTTGCTCCAGGAGGACTCTCCAGGGGCCAAGGGGAGCCTCCTCAGCCTCCTCCTGCTCTCCCCCGGGTGCTGGCAGGCATGTTTCTCGCTTTCCCCCTCGCTCCCAGGCAGCGTTTTGCTCTTTGCAAAATCCATTTTGCCAGAGGCAGCGCCTCCTTGGCTGCGGGCTGAGCCATGCCGGGCGGTAGGTGCGCGGCCGGGATCCGGCGGGGACGGGCTGTGCATGGCGGGGCACGGCCCAGCCTCTCCCGGCAGC
>NW_026623593.1:178118-213372 GCF_030028575.1 Malurus melanocephalus
CTGCTCTGTCCCAGCTCCCCCACTTGCTCCATTGTCTTTCCCACAGCCTCCTCTGCGCTGTGCAGAGAAGGCTGCAGAGATGCGCAGCGTTTTGTTGATTAGAGGACACCTTGAATTCAAACCATCAGCTTTTGGGGTCCCTGATTTCACATCCTTGCTCCCCAATCACCTGAGGGGACCAGGCTGTCTGGGGTCTTTGTCACTGGTGGTGTGGACGCCTCTATTTTCTGGCAGGCCTGGATTTCTTCAAGATTTCAAAGCCAATTATCCTGTGTCTCCATGTAATGATTTTTGTTTTGTTCTACTATGTGTTTTGGATTTTGTTTTTTTTTTGTTTTGTTTTGTTTTGTTTTGTTTTGTTTTGTTTTGTTTTTTTTCCCTGGAGGTAATCCAACAGACAGAGGACAGCTTTTATGGGGTCAGCCATGGTAGTCCCCGACAAAGGCCGTTCAGAGCACAGGGCTCTTGGGGACCTCTCTGCTGTGGCTCCCGGCAACCTCAACGGGGAGCAGGGTCTCGCTTCCAGTCTCTGCATCCTGAGTGAGCTGCCCGGGCAGGACACCCAGAGTGCATCCTTGGTGCTCTGAATGCCTCCCTGTTCCTAATGCACCCCGTGTGAGGTAGGAGCTGGATGGAGGAATAGAAGGAGGGAGCAGGGACTCATCTCTGTGCCTGGGTTTAGCACTGTGGCTGAACGGTGCCTCCAGCASAGGGACAGGTCCAGGAGGGCTTTTTGTGTGGCAGCACACACAATATAACAAAGCCCAGGCAGCAGACAGAAGGCTCYCCAGCAACTGAGGCAGGCTGTTTAAAAAACAGACTCATTTTTGCTCCTGTTCTCTAAGGGAACAGGTATTGTGAATATCTGTGCAGTGCCAGTAGCTCATCTCTCCTTACTGTAGTGGAGTTCRCTGCCATTGTGAAAATAATCTGTTAACAATTATCACAGCTGACAATGCACCTTTACATCCCATCAGCCACAGGTATCTTCCACTGGTCCATACAATGAAAACCCATCAGAAATAATAGGAAGAAATGAAGTTATTATTAGGATAGAATAGCTCAATGTTCACAGAATATTCGATGGGGGATCAACTTCTCAAGAGGAGTTAATAAGCAGCCACACTTGAATATCTGATATTTATAAAGGGGAGAAATGTACATGCAGAAGTACATTATGGCTAAAAACCTACTTGATCTGGCYGAAACAAAACCTAGCCTTCATCTCTTATGTGGAAGCAAGTCTACCAGGGCCCAGAAAGAAAGATTTGTCTTTGAGGAGTGATCTGAAAGATAAGTAATACGTCAAAAGAAAGAAAACGCAGTTTCTGCTCCTTGGGGAAAGAGGGTAAAAGGGGAAAGGAAAAAAAAAAGGAAAAAAAATAACACTTTAAAACTCCTCAGTTTTTTTTTTTTTTTTTTTTTTTTTTTCTCTAGCTATAGCTATAGCCTCCTTCCTTTGATTTGTCATGATTTAAATTCATACAAAAAGATTTATTTCAAATAAGCCCCTTTAACTGTAGGGGCAGATATTTTTTTTTTCCTAAAGCCTTTTGTAAGAACAAAGTAACCACTTGTCACACACAGTGACTAATGAGAGTTTAGTGTGGGTTTTAGTGTTCATTCATACTCTTTGTGTTCAGCTAGTCGTAAGTTAAATCTTTAGAAATCACACCGCAGGAATCCTTCTCTTAGGGGTGGGGGCGGGAGGCGAATCTGTCGAGATATTGAGAGCTGGTGAGCGGAAACTGCTCTTTTCAGGCTTCCTAATCGGCGGCACAGGAAATAAACACATGCAGGAAGTCGTTTGGCCTTTTCTTGAACTTAAAGTTTATACAGCAATTGATAACTGAGGCAAACTCTGTGTACTTAAACTTTTGAAAATTAAATGAAATAAAGAGGGCATGTTCAGCCCATGCAAGCATGGCCTGTAGTTTCTGCAACCAGCTCATCGAAACACAATATTAAAAAAAAAAAAAATTGGAAAGACTACAGGATATATATTTTTACAGCTAGAATATGTCCTTGAAACMTTTTTGTATGTCTTTTCTCTGTCCTCTTTTCCTTCCACTTCTCTAATTCTCTCCCAGTGAAACTGAACCGAAGCAGTGAAATTAAACTGAAAGTCATGTTTATGAAGCTGTTTTCTGTGCTTCTACATCAGACTCTGCTCTTTCATCCTTTCCCTGACCTTCTCATTTATCTTGTAAGCACTTCAGGGTAAGGATGGTCTTGGACCATGTGAAACATCTTGTTTGATGGTGGCCTATATTGATATTTGGTTAATGCTACAYGTATGATGTATAAAAGTTGTCTTTGAAAGGAGGGTAAAAA
This sequence comes from Malurus melanocephalus, assembly GCF_030028575.1. Classification (NCBI taxonomy): domain Eukaryota; kingdom Metazoa; phylum Chordata; class Aves; order Passeriformes; family Maluridae; genus Malurus; species Malurus melanocephalus. The sequence continues at coordinate 180,453 of NW_026623593.1, forward strand.
TAAATGAAGTGTCATTCTTGAGTATGGCTTTTGAAATTGATAGCATCAATTTGCTAACAGGGACATTTATAAGCATTTCTAAGGAATATTATTTGTGTTCATATTTCTCAGGCTTTCACTGTATTAGTAAGGTCACTGTAAATTTAGTGCTCTAAAAAGAATAGGTTTARTTTTATAATAATTACAATTATTTGGGGTAAATTTGCATGGGAAATTTAGAGCACCTTTGCCAATAAAARGAAAGCAAGCAAAACCCAAATGAAGAGCAGAATATGGAGTAAAAARTACATTTGCATGTCTTTGAAGACCAGCCTAAATACCTGCTAAAAATGCATTCACTCCTATGGATCTTCTACTCTTTTGAAAATTGGTTATTTTTTTGCTGCCCTAATAAACCAGCTCTAACAGCGCAGATGTTTATTAGGAATATGTTTTTTATAAAAGGAGAACTAGAAGCAGAAAGCTGCAACTAAAATAAAACGAGAAAAGGGCAGAAAGAATGTGTGTGAATTACATATCTGTAGCCCAGGTTACTTTCACATGAAATTACTGAATTGTTTTAAAAACAAAAAMAAAAAAATCAAGATTTTTGAGSCTTTTTTTCTTCATTCTAAGTAATTAAAACATGTTATGACATTTTGTMGTGTGCTTGGAAGGTTGCATATTTGAAACGTAGCTTTGTGATGGCTTGGCCTTAGCTAGCCACTAGTTGGGATTTCAGGTCTTCAAGAAATAYATCTAAACATTGGCCCAAAACTGCCATTTACTGTAAAATATCCATAGCTGATCAGATGTTCAATAAATGTCAATATAATAAAAAAAATGGAACTTTCTGCTATTAATCTTAGGATTGTGCCTTCTACATATTTTCAGAACATCCCGTTACCTTCTATCACTTATCGATTATCCATTTGATTTATATCCCAGCCTGAAGTGTAACAGTCATCWGTCTTCCTTTTGGGCATTACAGTGACATAGCTCTTTCACTGATATCTTTGACAGAATGCATTTTTTGCTTTTCCCAGCTCCTTACAGGAAAACATTCAAGTTAGTTCCAGACCACGTGGCATTATATGTATACACGATGAAAATATGTAGCTGGGAAAATATGTATATTTGTATTCTACCCTAAAAGCTATTTTTACGTTGCATTTCTTTCTTTTTTGATAGTCCAGCTCCACAGTGAGAACGTACCAAAACAGTAAATCGAGAGTGACCATGAGCCCTGGCTTTAGCTCCCAGTGGAATAGCAGCCAACCTGCTTGGAATACATACACCTTTCCAAGAGCAAGCTTGCACTACCAGTCTCATGCTAGCTACACCTACTGTGCTGGACATCCTGCTGTAAGTAATGAAAACCTTTTCTGCAGTTACCTGAATGAGCTCTGTGATTCCCTGGGAGGTGGAGGCACYCAGGGAGTGATGGTTCAGCACCCTTCTCCGGTGCTCTTTATGTCCCGCGGCAGTCAGAACAACTCATGTGTATTAACCCAAACTCTAAAAAATATTAGAATGGGTCTTAGACATAAGAAAATGTGAAATTTTTATGGCTCAGTACAAATACACGTTCTTTCTCCTTGCATGAAATTATTATTTTGAGCCTTGTTTTTGTGTCTGAGATATGGTCTGAAAAGAAGTATTGCAGATGGCCTCATTTCTGTTTCTMGTGAGCCTGTAAGATGAGTGAATTATTCTTTGTATTTCAGACATTTTAAATTGTGTGAATTAGTCAGAGAAGGAGAGCATCTCTTCTCATCATTAGATTTGTTTAGACTCACTACTTTGTTATTAATCTGATTAGTGGTGAACATGAAATCTTGTTGCTAAGCAAAGACTACTGGTTTTGTGTAATTGCATGAACTGGTGGCCAAAAAATGGGGAGGGGTGGCTCAGTGCTGTTGTGTGTTTTAATTTGACAGTCATGAAAGGATCACAACTACAGGCTGATGGTGAATTTTGTYATATTGATATAGTTGACTGGTTATAGCAGAGCCCTTTCATACTTTGGTTGAGAGAGTTAATAGGGGAAGATCTCATTAGTGTAAGCAATCTTCCTTTTTTTCCCCACTCCAGACTTTGTTGTTTTAACGTTTGGATTTGAATTTAGCTTTGGACATTTGGTTGTAGAACTTCCTAAAGGACATAGTATCTTAACTTCCTGCTGGGTATACATAATGAAGTTTTGCCATCCTATAGTGAATTCCAGTAGGAAAATGGGAAAGTGCAGAATGGAAATTGTGCCATGAAGTCTTATTGCAAGATCTTTGTGCTTTGATTTAGATTTGCTGTCTTTCCTGCYAACAGACTTCTGGCCAGAAGTTTGRGTYAGGAATTGTCTCAAACATTAATAATCTAATTGAAATAAAGGAGAGGAATATATTTGTGAAATTCTATCTCTTTCCTGAGGTGGTGAGTTCTCAAAATAAAACATCTCTATGGATTCTTCTRTTTGCTCACTTCCATTAGGGTGTCACTGAAAATGATAAAAAGTGTTGTGAAGAAGTAAAAGGCATTTGACATCAGAAGGGCACAGTTATTTTCCTTGTTTAGAATGATGGCTGAAAAAGAGTCCCTGTGCAGCTTAATTTATCTTAAACTGTGGGTATTCAAGTCATTAACTGCTCCTTAACTTTGATCATTTAGAATAAACACTACCCCCTCTGTGAGTCCAGCTTTGACTCTGCTAAGCAAAAGAGCATGTGAGAAGAATGTTGTACTTCCTGGRAGAGAGCTTAAAATTTGAATTGAAATTTCAGTCTTTTTCAGGCTACTTCCACAGTTCCTGTTTCATTTGTTTAGACTGAAGTTGAAGGTAGCTCCACTAGAATTGTAGTATGATATCTGTATGTTGTACATATACAATCTGTACAATATTTGTTTTCACTGACCATCATAATACGTAGTCTCTGGAAATGAGACATCAGTCTGGAAGCTGATTTATCTGGTTGCTGGAAAGTAGGGGGTTTATAGTGTGCAGAATCGCATAAACCTTTGTGCAGATTGTTTGATTAGTCCTGCCCACAGTGCCCCTGGGTGCAAATGTTCACAAAACTGGGTTTCAGCTCATCTGARGAGCTCTGTTGCAGTGCAACTCAGCAGATATTGGACAGATTTCTTAAACTGGTGGTAAGAAGCTGGAATAGGTTAGCTACCATTGCAGCGCCTACCACTTTTTCTGTACCTTCCCTACTTGTCTATTCTCTGAGGGCGTGTCCATAAGCAGGGCAAGGCACTCCAGCAAACTCAGCTTCTCCCTCCTGCAACATCTAATGAAGTTCAAGTTTCCAAGAAAAAAAACAATGCCTTAATGTTTGCTTGAATATGTTTCATTGTGTATGATAAAGTTAGAATTAGTMTGGATCTTGTTTCTAACTTGGATTTGTTTAATCTGGGCTCAAACCAACCTTTTTATGGCAAATGACAACAATAAAAGCTGGATACAGGGGAGCTCCTTTGTTTTTGAATCTTCCCAGTATTACATGCTCAACTGGATATCTACTTTACTTCAGAGGATTTTATTTGCCCTCATCTGACACAGGTTCACCGGAACAAGTTGTAGGTTGCAGAGCTGTATGAAGCTGTTTCTGCAAAACCTCCCACATGGAATATGTCTAAAGATCATTGCAGTTCCTTGACACTTTGGAGGCTAACAAACTTACAACTCTTTGCAAGTTCAAGGCAGACAAATGTCAGGGAGTTGGATCTGCCCTTGAAGTACTTAAAKATATTAGTCCCTGAAGACAGCGCYAAGAGAAAAGCTTTGGATTTCTCTRCTGTTTGGAGAAAAGCTGAAGGAGACAAAAAACTATTCATTTTAATTGGGCCAAATGTAACTAAAAAAAAAAAGTCAGTTCTCTAATTCTTTTTTTTTTTCATCTAAATGAAAGAAAAAATACCTTACAAAGTGCAGTGTTAAGAGACCCTTATGACTCTGGCTGGTCCTGGGAAATGTGTCAGAGACAAAGGTGGGGTTTTTTTTTTGTTTTATCAGAGAGCACACTTGGCATCTCTCTTCCACAGTGCTGCAATCATTGATTAAAAGCAGTCTTTTCATCCTAGAAAAGAAAAGAAGAGGAAGTTTGTTTAAACAGGGTAATTTTTCAGCTCTTGAGTTATCTAAGGGGAAAAACAGAATTGCATATCATCCCGGTCAACAGTGCAATGCAGTTTTTGAGCAAACAAGAAGGTGCTAATTTCTAGCTATACTGGAAAAGAGCATACACTGCAGAATCTGTGTTTACTAATATAAATGATAATGTGGTAGATGGTCCTTACATAGTAAATGATTTTTGATATTAGGGGCTCGAAATTCCCCTGGCATTCACGTTCAGTGGYTTGAGCCAGAAAAATACAGCATTTAGTGCTCAGAATAGGAGAAGACACCTAGTCATCTAACATGCTTTTCTCTTGAACTTTCTTCACGCAGGAAGATAAAAAAATAGACAAAGTAATTCTGATTATCCCTGCTGGGCAAGATAGGAACCTTTGAGTGATGGTGCCCTTTGAGCGCTTTCACATCTACCCATGCTTTTTCAAGTCTCAAAGACTCACTTCATTTCCCTTTCTCCACATTTTGCTGGAAGGATGATAAAATTTCACAGATCTTCAGAAATCTTATCCATTGAATTAACTCTGACAAATGACTACTTAGGCTGTGCTGTTATTTTAAAGAGCTACATCTGCAAAGTGGGCAAACAAATACAGATCTCATCAGCTTTAGACTGTTCCAGCTGAAATTCTAAGGGGAGGMTTTTACGCCTTTCTTGAATATTCGTGTAGCAGTCACAGATATCTGCCATGCCCACCACTATAAAAAWCAGTCCATACTCCTTACAAGGAAGGAATTTGGCAATGTGATACTCTCTGATGAAGCACACGGAGCTGTTACAGTGTGTAACCCTGCAAGATTTGAAACCTTAGTTGAATGCCCATGGGACCATGAATTTAGTTTCTCCATGTGCTTACATTTCAGTAGCGTGCATGATGTCTTTGAAATCCTTATCTAGATACGCAACCCAGCCCATGTAAGACTTCCAGCTAGAATCTATTCTGCACTCTAACAGGATTTGGTCATGCTCCACTGGATCAGTGACAGCTTTCAAAGCATGATTGGTTAAATCTGTAGAGTTATTATTTGGAGTTCTACACATAATGTTTACAAGCTGTTACATCTGAGATGTCATCTATGGATCAGACAATCAGGTTGCTAAGCAGTCCCCATTCCAACAGTCTGTCCCCCGACTTCTTTCTACAGCCTCTTTAAATGCGTGACTGCTTCTGAAATTATACGGTTAGTTGGAATGTGAAAAAAAAAAAAAAAAAAAAAAAAAAAAAAAAAAAGTGATGCAGAGCTCTATGAGACACTACAGGCATTCTTCCACTCACTTCTCCAAGCTCTAGTAGGAGCTCAGATCTTTAATCTTAGAAATCTTAAGACCCAGTAGAAGGAGCTGTAGCTCCTTTTACACATTTCCACTGASAATCCTTGGACAGAAAAGCAGAAAGGGAGCAAGGCTGACACTGTGGACAACTCTAATGGAAGGGCTTACTCACTGTCAGCATGACTATGCAGAGTCCATCGGAAAAATTTCCAGTTCCAGGTAGGTAAGCCTCATTGCTGATGACAGAACTGCTGGACTGCAGCATTGCACAGCTGTAATGCTTTATGTAAACTGACTGTTCTGATCATTACCACACAAATTGGATTAACATCTGTACTGAGCTCTCAGTGATTGACTGTTTTAACAACTTATTTTGTATATATTTATAAAATTAGTAAACCTGCCATTTTTATGTGATTAGGTAATACAGTGTTTAGGGACCACCTGGGGATGGGAGATACAATAATCAATTTGTATGTATTCACATATATAATGCCTAAATTATTAGTTTTAAGTGCATATATTTATATATATATATAACATAGATCAAGCTTTTGGCTAAAATCTTTGCAAAATGTTGTAGTAAGGTTGTTGGTGCAGGGCTGGAGTAGGTTGTCAATCTCTAGTTTTCTGATGTGATCCTGTTCTCTGAAATGCAAACCTAATTAGGGAACACATTTTTGTACGTGTAATATTCTATTCAGTGTCGGTTCTATAACACCAAAATAAGACTGACAGAAGCAATTTACTGATGCATACCAAACTCATGAGAGACCATAAATGATGTAACCATATATTATAATGCAAAGATAATGCTTTAAGAAGCATCTTGCCTTAAATCCATGAAGTGTTAAATACATAGCATGGGTGTCTTATTCAAAACAGACCTTTGTTTCTCTGGAAATATAAGTAGAACAGATCAGCACTCAAGTTTTGGGTTTTTTAATACTAGATCTTTCCAGTGAGTAATTCTGTTGCACCTCTCCTTAAAGAAAGAGACAGTGCTGAGAGTGAAATGCTTATGCAGTATAATACTGTCATCACTAATTTCCAAGATTCCTGTTTAAACAAAAGCTGTCACTTACTGATCTGACTGGAGCCTCATGCCTGATTCATTTTSTAATGTCACGAACAGTGGATTGCGGATTCGTGGAGTAGAGCTGGTCTGATTAGAGAGGAAGAAACTTCCTTTTACACATGCACATCCTTATAATCAGCAATGATGGGAAAGGAAATAAATAGTATAGTAGGCATGAATTGGAAGTGTCTCTCTAAGAACCTTTCAATTACACTTGAAGTTCTGAAGTCTTGGTTTTCTCTGTCCTTGATGTTAACCCTTTCTTACCTCCATGGGCCTTTCATGTGAGATTGTTCCCTACCATTCTCTAGTCAGTATTTCTTTGGTGCTGCTGGCCCATGTCATTATAATAGCCACAGATAAAAAAAAAAAACAACCTAGAAATGGGTCCATGAAATTATACACTGTTGAATTACCATTGAGCAAAATATCTGCAAGATGACACTTTGGTCACAGTCTTACAGTATATAAAGGATGTGTTTTAATCTTCTAAAATTAGTCATAGCCCCGTCTTCAGATGCCCATTAGTTAATCTGGGGAAAGTCAAATGTGTGCTGGAAAGAAGCAGGAAAGAAAGTTGCCAACCAGAAGTAAATGAAGTTTATCACCGGAAGATTTTTTTTTTTTTCCTGATGTGTTCATTATGACATACTGCAAGAACCAGAGAGGGTATAAAATGAAGAACCAGTCAATAAAGCAAGGATGAAAAGGATGACATCTCTATTGCTAGGTATCAGTTGTGGTACAAGAAAGAAGCTGTGTCAGTTAGGAGAAAAATAATGAAGGATTGTGGAGAAAGGAATATTTTTGATTGACCTGATGTTGTAGCTATCAGGTGCAATGAGTAGTTTAGTGATCAGCTGCAAATCCATATGCTAACTGCTGACATAAATTATTTATTCTGTTTATCCATTACCTCCGTCTACAGGAGCAGAGCCTCAAAAACATGAACTTATTAGGCTGCAAACCTAAAACACATTTTCACTGTGGCTTGGCTTCTTTGGAGAAGAGAGGGTGGAAATTTCAAACCCCCAAACAAATATGTGTCTTAATTAACTTTTCTCACCATCTGTGCTTACTTATAGCTGAGGCAAGCGGTACCAGTGACTTGTGAGATTGCTTTCAATACTGCCTCTTTAGGCCAGCTTTTCAAAGCAGCAATCACATGCAGTTAATTCCGATCAGATCAGCTTATCAGCTCAGTTCATTGTAGTGCTTTCATAATCATTCGTGTGTGACAGCCCATTAAAACTTGGCCAGGCCTTTAAAAAAAAAAAAAAATCCCAAAATCCACCAATGTGTTTTACATTCAGCCTTTGAGGTATCCAGMATATTTGTTTTGTGTATTAAGCTTTGAAATGGAACTTAAATGAAGGGTTGTAGGGAAAAGTCACCTGCAATACAGGACTGTAGCCAAAGCAGTTTGCTGTATTTTACCTCAAAAAGTAGTTTTATTCAAAAAAGTGTACATGATGCTGTAATAATTGTGTTAAATGCTGCCTGTGGCTCTGCTTGGCTCCTGCAAAGGGACAGTGCTGTGGATGCTGCCCGCYAGATCCGGGAGGGCTGATGTGGAGTGTGTGAAAGGCCACTGCCCATGGGTGGTTCAGGTGACCGAGTGAGTTTTTCCTTTCTGGAGTACTCTTGATGGATGGCAATTACAGTTTGAAGTTGAATGCCCTGCTCTGAAAGGGCAGTGCCTCTCAGAGGGGAGGCAGAGCACTGATAACACAAAACGCTTCAACTTACTCTCAACAAATATTTTTCAGAAGGTCTGGGGAAATGGAGAAGTTCCACGTAAGTGAGTTTAGAGATGTTTGGTTTCAGAGTTCTGGTTTTTGTATGTGAATGTTGTTTTAATGTTATTTTTTCCTGTATTCACTACTCATTTGCACATCACCTATATTATGTTTTGTCATTGTTTCTCTTCATCTTAACAGATTAAGAATTTTGTAGATTGACATTTGTTGATGTTATTTATTGATTTGTTTATTGTGTGTAATGTAACAGAAAAAGTCAGATTTTCTGAAAAAAAAAACAACCAGGACAAAGTATCTTTTTCTGAACAATTAATGCTAGGAAGATTGGGAAAAAATCCTCTGTATATAATTAGTGCATGTATTTTCAATAAGAAAGATTTATTTGTGGAAAATATAATTGATATTTTTGAAATGACCGAAAATACGTATACATATATATCCACAACACTTATTTATTGGTAAAATACGTACTGGTGGGGCATTTCACTCTGCCTCCAAGTGCTAGTAAAGCTGTTTTGGAGATGAGAAATTTTTGTTTATAAACAGAATCTATAGGAATTTTCTTGTCATTTCTACATTTTTTATTCTTGCCTACTGAAGTGGARGAAGACACAGAAAGAAGGTATTTTTAATAGACTTTAAAATCCAAACCAGATGCTACCTTTTTTTTTAAAAAGAAGAGAATTCGCTAAATTTAGACAGTAAAATAGGCTTGTAGGAGGCAGTAAATACAGATCTTAGTAAATGTCTGTAATTTACAGCTACATATATATATCTACCTATACATATCTCTTTATGCATTTATGTCTGTATTCATGAATGTGTCTATATATATGTATACACACGTTTCCAGTGTTTGTTTTGGTTTTCTGCTTTAATTTAGCAAATAGGAGGTGTATGGTTCTAATTTAGCTTCTCCATCTCATTTTCAGTAAGCCAGACAGGTTGTCTTTAGGATTTGTTAGTTAAGGTGATGAGTTACTTCAGGCTCCAGAGAAAATCCTGGTACTAGGGCTTGACAGTAGATGCTACAAACTGCCAACCTGTCACATGTTTTGGAGACACCTGACACTTTTTGAAAGATTGATTATTTGAAAAGGCCAGCAACTGTGTTGCTTTCATTTTAAATAATTAACACGCTCACATGACTTCCTTGTGTTGCAGCCTCCAAGGGTGCAGAGTTTTGGACTAGTCTGAGCAAATACAGCTACAAATAATTTTTCTGATGGACTCTTTCTCTTCTCTCKTAATTTTAATTGGGGTTATTGAATTGGGGTTATAAACACACCCAATTCAGGGAAGGCACAGGGTATGAAATTTTCCTTTTGCACACAGATCTACTTCCTTGCCGTGAGGATTTATTTATACCAGGGATGCTATTCAACAGCACTGTCAACAGCGACTTGTGTTTACAAAGGGAGATGGAAGAAATGCATGTCTGTGGGAAATATTGATTTGCCAAAATTGAAATGTTCTTTTGATGACATTTCAGTTTTTTACCCTTGACAAATTTCAAATGTTTACTGTAAACCTAAATGCTGACCCAGGATCATTTGTCCGTTGCTGRTTTCTGACATATGTTCCACCGATGATTTAAATACTACTCTGTTGAGAGCACATGATCTAAAAAAGATCAAAATCCTAAAGTTCCTTGCATGACCATGCTTAATTTGCTAAGTAATCTAAATTTTGATCATTCTCACCTTCATTGAAATYGTTTGCTTTTGCTTTTATTAGCTGGGTTTCCTTTAAAAGAAACACCCTGAGAGACATTGTGATCTGTGTGTCTGTCTTGGRCAAGTTTTTCATTAATTTCTCTACTGTTTGCCAGTTTTAAGATGAAGGTTACTGTGGGAGAGCTTTATGTTGGGGAGACTGAAAGCATTGTGTGGAAGGTGTTTCTACATGACTCATGACAGAGGGAGGTGGAGTTTTTGAGAGGAGAAACAGAGATCCACAAAATAACAGACTTCATTTCTGATATTCAGGGTGCAACTCATCACAGTGCTGTGTTGACTTTTTCCATGATTAAGGACTCTGTTGACCTCAGAGTTGTACCAAAATACTGTAAAAAGAAGGTCCTTATCCCAAGGCATGTGACTAGAGGGGACAGAAAATAGGAAGAGAGCCAGAGGTGCTAAAAGGAAGGATCCTATCCAAGATCAAGCAGCAGATGCAGGAAAAGAATCACAGTAAGCTTTGGTTTTCATTCATTCCAAATTGTTGCCTTACCTGTCAAACCAGGCTGTTTTCTGTATTTTTTTCAAATATATAACTAGGAAGTGTTCACTTTTGCTCTAAAACCTGTAACCATAAGGTGATGGAGGTGTTTTACTGAATCCCAAAACTTGTAGCTGAAAGCAGGTATGGGTTAATTATGTTCTTTGCTTTCCACCAGTATCTCTCTTTGATGCTGTGTCAGGTTCTCATTAGGGATGTGTAAATACAACATTTGTGCTTTTGGGAAAAAAAGGCTTTCTTTCTGCAAGGGCATCTCCCCACAAGGCATCACTCCTTTGTTTCCTTATTTGGAGGCTGTCAATATTTTAGTATAGTTTTCCRTGGCATTCACCATTAGGTATAAGATGGGCTGCCTGTATTTTGCCAAATAGACTGACTACCTTTAGGTTTCACAAGGAGCAGAGTATTTTTCCATTTMTGTAGAAATACCTATCTTCCTTGGGTATACAGTCAGTTCCATKCAAGAAGAAAGAAATTGAAAGGTCCTGAAAATATTGCAAAAGGTCTTTGCAGAGATTCTCTGCAGTATTTTCACCTTAAAAAGCACAGTTTTTTTCTCAYCTTTTTAAGCATTAGCCCTCTGGCATGGTCAGGTGCTAGGAATTTCCTGGCACAAAGGCAAGTGCTCTGTTGAGGCTCTGTCCTTCTGCTCTGGTGACCCGTCCCTGGAAGCCTGCCAGCATGGCTTGCTCTGCTGAAACCAGAGCTGCTGCAGGTCTCTGTGCCAGGTGCTTGCAGTCAGGGAGAGCAAAACTCAGCCTTTATGTTCTGCATGGTCACAAAGTCTTTACAGTTGGACTTTGTCTTAAAGGTCTTTACCAACCTAAATGATCCCACGGGTCTATGACACTGTCAAGGCTGTTAGGAAGTTCTAGATTATGGTCTGTTCCAGCATATTCACTTCTGCTCTGTGCTAGGTTCYGCTTCTGCATCTCTGTGTGGCCTTGGAAAAGCTATGTGGTTTTATTTGTTCCCCCATCTTACTTTATTCTTTGTATCATGTAAATGAGAACATTTGCCCACAAACACTTATATGTGAAGCCGATTTTTTTTTTTTTAATCTTTTTGTATTGTCAATGATTTATTTTAAAAGTAGGATCTTTTCAACTTCTGGAAAGCACCTCAATTTTTGCTTTGTTATCAGGGTAGTCTCTCTTTGAAGTCTTCATTTTCTTCAGAAGCTGCACTCCTAGAAATCCTCATATTGTATACAGCTGGGTGAAAGGTTGGATTGAGTTGTTTTCCTGCCAAACTATAAAGTGATTTTCTTTTTAAATCTTTCTTTCCATTTGGCTGCTACTTAATGTCTTTTGTCTGCTTAAAGAAGACAGGTGCAATTATTCACCTCTGAGTCCTGGGAAAGGAATAGTGATTCAGCATGGTCTCTTAGAAAGGAATGTAATTCACTGCCCCACATTCTGCACATTATGCAAGACAAACAGAACTGTGAAAGCTGTAGCATTGTAAAGAAGAGCATACGATGAACAATGCTTGGTAACAAGTCCAGCTGTTTATCTTAATATTTTGTTTGGGAATTGGAAACTAAAAGAATAAATTATATATTGAAGCTTGATAGAATTGCCTTTTCAGTATTTTAAGGACAAAACCTCTTGGCACTGCTATGTGAGGGAAACGATGTGTTAGCATTCTTCAACTAGTTCATTGGGATGTAGATTTTAAAGCAGTGATAATAGATCAATCATTACTTAGATAATTTAATATTTTTTCTTTCATTGTGATGAAAATGGGCACCAAGATTTCAAAATGCAGCTCAGAATCTCTTTGTGAAGAGTGAAAGTTCTCACCCTTTCCTTACAAAATAACCCTGCCCATCACTGAGTGTAGATACTCAGACTACATAGATGTTTCAGCTCAGAGGGAATATATTCAACAAGTTATTAATAAGTTAATGATAGAAGAGATCTTCTTACRAAACAAAATTCTACATTGGGTAAACAAACAGTTTCTAGCTGTGGTCACGTAGAACTGCAGAGCAGCTTTGTGCCATCATACTTGTTGCTTGAGAATTAGACAAAAGGAACATATTTATTTTAAAGATATTTAGTTCAAGTTTCAAAAATGTTTTCCTACCTGTGGGGCAAATAAGTCAGGTTACTGCTTATGTGTATCATAGTAAAATCTTTTCATTTCACTCCCTATTTTTATTTGCTGATAATTTTTTTATTTGCTGATAAATTTATGACGTTTGCTGATAAATTTATGACCTTTCCAGAGAAACTGATGAGGTCTTGTGTGATGCTAAAGGGATGTTGTCATGGAATTTTGAATAGAGTCCTTTTTGCCCCTTCAAAGCAAAAAAAAAAAGTAGATGCACATTCCCCAYCGTTGTTGAGATAAATAATTTCATCACCAAATCCTTTCCTCCCACTAAATGCAAGCCAATGATCTATGGAATAGGTACAGTCTCTTCAGGCAGTTACATGTTCCTGCTTCCTCACTTCCTTCTGCATGCTCAGTTACATCAGGAGCAGAGAGAAGAACTTGATGCTTTCCAGTAGAGGGTGTCTGAAGCAGAAGTTTGGTCATTTTGACTTTTCTGAAATGCAGCATGGAGTAGTTTTGTGATTCTCTGCTATGACTTTTTTTGGTCCCCCTCCACAGCCCAGTCCACAGCCCCCCTGCCCCCAACATATTTTTTTTTTTTAAACCAGAGGAGTTAATTCAAGTTAAAAGGGGCAATAGAAAGAGGACAAGTGTTCAATTTGTTGTTCTTACAATCAAGTATCGTACAATAGGCAAACTGACTATGGAAACTCTATCTYCTTATATTAAGATGTATAGTTCCCTTCAGAGAAAATAAAGGCTGCTGTGCAGATCTAAAGATATACTCAAAATCTGGGAATAAACAGCTGTGCTGCTGTTCCAGGACTGAGTGTACCACATGACAATCACTTTGTTTTTCTTGTAACGTTAGTGAACCAGAAAAGAAAAGAAAAATTCACATAACATTAATAAAAGAAAGCTAAGCATGTTAGTGCTGTGGTGATGGCTAAGTTACATGACTTCATGAATAACTGCTTTTTAAAGGGCAACCAGCACTGAAATCTTGTTAACTGACTAAAAAGAAATTAAATTATTTGAATGATTACATCCAATTTTGATATTTTATTGTAAGATGTTACATGTAAACAAACACCTTTTTCTAGTCTTGTTAACCTCATTTGGGGTGTCTCTGTTGGTGGTGGTCCCTCTGCATAGCGTAACTGGCATGGATGAAAATATTTTTCCTTGTTTAAGACCAAAAAAAGGGAGGGAAGTGTAATTTTTTTTTTCCTCTGAAAAAAGAAGGATAAACCCACACAGAAAGAAAAATGCCAATCAAATTTTGTTTTGGGGGAAACGGCTAAACTGTCTGTAAACATGTCAAATATAAAAAAAGGAGGGAAGAAACCCAAATATAATCGCTTTCAGCAAAACTGAATTGAGATTATTAGCTCTAACATTCTTAAGTACTTTTCCATATTATAATTTGTCTTAAAAATCCCAATATCCTGCCCCTTATTTGCCAAACCCCCCAAGAAAACCCAAGACCCAACAGAGACGTCATTTYCACTAAATGAATGCTTTTTAAACCAGCCTTATACATTTTTAGAAGTCATATGTCTGGAAGAATAAAGCCATCTAACTTTTCTACATCCAAAATGAAAAGACTTCCAGTGAACAAAATGGAATTGAAAAGCAGGTGTAACCAAGGCTAGTGGTCGCAAGGGGTGAGTTGTTGGTCCAAGCAGAGAACTGGAGGAGAAACTTGAGAGTCATTCTGTGCAAATTGCGTACTGTGAGGAGAAGCTTATTTCTTGCTTTATACAATTCTTAAATTTCTTGAGGAAGGGAAGGATTTTTCAATGAAGTGCTTAACTACAGGGATRTTCAATGATGGTGTTGGAATCAGCAGATCTGCAGCTGAACGTGAGACTCCTTGCCAATATATTGGGCATTTATAATGTAGATTCYAGTCTCTATTGCTGTGCAGAATGTCTCCCACAGATCTTTCACTTTTGCTTTTCACTTTATAAAAGCCCCAAAGTATACACTTGCTCTTTCTGTGTAGAGGATATGATCAGCCAAGCTCTCACATGATCAGAGATGATGAAGTCTGGATGGCCTCAACTGAGACGTTCCTGTTTGTTTTCATTGGTGATCAAAAGTAGATGGAAGGTGTTTGATACCAACCTGGACTTGTTTGTCTTTATATCTTTATTATCTGTTGTATCAATACACTGGTTCTGGTGGTTCTAAAAACAGGCAAAATGGTTCTGAGTTTTGCCCTGATCATATTGCTTTGACCACACATATGTATACTGTTTTATTCTGTCTTCATCTGGCTTGTCTTGAGATCATGAGAGAAAGAAAAATACCTTTTTCACATAAAGCAAAGTCTTTTATTTTGCTTCCCACTATTTTCTTTCCTATGTTTTGTTCTTTCACAGGTGAAAGAATTCCCTGCCTACCTCTGGGGATTTTAAGAAAATAATCTTTTAATATGGAAGTGTTTATGTTTTCATTAAGGGGTGAACGTAACATCGATTTCCTGTACCCTCACCCAAAATCTAATTGGAAACTGTGGTGACTAGAGATAAGTCTGCCCACCAGGTTTAATGCTRTTTTACTAGTTTAATTAGGCTTTGGGTTTAAGGTGTTTCGTGAGAAGAAAAGAGCTTCTCAATAGTTGGGTTAAAAAGGCAGAGAGAAATAACATCTGTAAGGGCACTTTCCCATGTATTTGAGCATGATTAAATGTAGCAGGGGGTTCTTCCTTCACTGAGTAAATTACCTTTGTCCCACGTGTATATTGATATAAACTTTAAACATTTGCCTTTGCAATATATTTCAGGCTGCTTCTCTTGCTGCTCAGGGTCAAGAGAGAAATTCATGAATGCTTACAGGAAATCTCTCTCTAAGTATAAGGAATAGGTGTACAGTTTCTCAGATAAACAGAAGACTAAAATTTTCAAGTTCTTTGTGAGTTTGCTTTTAAATAATGCACACAACAAATAAAGAAACCTTTTCACTGCATTTATATTAGTGATTCAGATACCATATAATTTCTTTAGTGTCATACATACAAAATTTCTTGAAAAGTCTGCTTCCTTGAACATGTTCTTTAAATCTGATATGGTGATTTAGAAAAAAAAAAAACAAAAAACCTGGTTTGTGTTATTTGTGACTATTTTAGAAGCCAAAAGATGTGAGTCTTCAAGGAACTCTACGTGACATTGCCGGATGCTACTCAAGTGATAGTTGCATCAAGGTGCCTCAGGGTTTTAATGAGAAGTGTGAATTTTTTTCTTTCGGTGTAGGAATATATGAGATCTGTTCATAAACTTTTCATTTTCTCTCCTAACTCTTCTATMTCTATCCATCTTAAAATATTTTTCTTCTCTGTAGCATTATGACAGATTTAAGAACCCAGCTGAAACATAAGGCATAAATAAATTAAAACATGATCTTCTTAATCCAAATGTAATTTGTTAAATTCTGTTCAAAATCCTGTCTAATAGGCTAACCTATATTTTAAAATTCTCCAGATCYTATCTCTTCTACCTAGAATTACTTAAAAAATGTCTGGAACTGCTAAATGTTGGATATTTATTAACTAGAGTATCAGTGTATTTATATTTCTATACATTTTTCTAATATTGAAACAAATGCAGATTTTCCRTGGTTTTACATAAATTTGTAATGTGCTTTTCAGTCAAGCTGAAGATATTTTCATAGATCCTGTTTTCAGAAAAAGCATGGCAAACAGTTATAAAGAAAATAAAGTGGTTCAAACCAGGGTATGTAAACTTTCAGACACTAAAATGAGACCAAAGTAACTCTATCAAAACAAATCTGGGTGCAACTGTGCCTTAGTAACTGTGCTTCCCAGACTTTACAGTGTCACAGAATGGGTCAGGTTGGGAGGGACCATAGTGTGTCACCTGCTTCAACCTCCCTGCTCAAGCAGGGCCATSCYAGAGCACCTGGCACAGGATTGTGTCCAGATGGTTCTGGAATATCYCCAGTGAGGGAGACTCCACAACTTTGGGGTTTCTCTATGGAAGCAAGAGTAAGGTTGTGCCATGTGGTGACAATTCACCCCACAGAAGTCACGGACTAGCAGGGACTTCTGGCATGCCTCTCATGCCACCACCAATCTACATTGGTTCCTGAAACAAAGGGTATTTGCTCAACAACAAGCTTTTTATCCCCGTTTCTGGCTGAGAAGTACTTTAATGAGTATCCTTGTTCGTTAACTACACAATATTTTTAAACATTTTTTTCAATTTTAGCCACTCTTTAAACATGCTGTTTCTAACCCATGTTTTGAATGCACTGTTGGATAATGATGGTGAGTAAATAACTTCAGTCATATCACTAATAATTGTCTTAACCAATCTATTGTGCAGCTGAACACATCAAGTTAATGCAGAAAGCAGAGGCCTTTAGAAGCAGTCTTCCCATCAGAAAAGTGTAAGACYGATGTACATGGATTCAGATTAAAAAAAAAAGCAACTTGCTGATCTGAACAGAAATATATGCCAGTCAGAATAAATAGTGGCCTCGATGAGATTTATTTTGTTGGAGAAAAGGATCTAATATTCAGGAGACACTTGAGCTGTGGTAGTTGTTGAGTATTGCTTATTCAGGCAGTTGAATTGTTGGGCTGAAGCAGGGAAGGTTTATTAGCCCTGCCTTGGGCATCAAACTATTAGATTTCATGTCATTTCAGCAGGTTTCTAGGAAATATTTGATACCTTCATGAGTATATTTGAAATTTTGGGCATTGGGAAACTACATGAGCTTTGTATTTTTTATACTATTTTCCAAATAGTGCTTAGTTCCTTGAGACTATAATGTTTTCATTATGATAAGCATTATTTGTCCCTCTGTACTGTTTATGCTCATTTTCTTTTTAAGAASAGTATAAGAATGAGTGCTGATATGAGGTAGTGCATAACTATGTTAAAAATAAAAGGGGGAGGGGATGGTGGAGAGCTGTTTCAGACAGATGAAAAATGCCCAGTATGTTGAGGAAAATATATTCCCCAGTGTCATTTCATGCTCTGCAGGGGTCTGTTTGCTTGAGTCCAGTGCAAATGCATACTTTCAAGAAAGCCATTTTCTGTTTAATGTGGAAAAGAAGAATAAAGCAATTTTTTATTCTACTTTTATACAATCTTGTCAGGAAAGAGAGGTAGATGAAGAATTACAATCTTTAGAAATGCCATCAAGCTCCCTAAACACAAACCTTATCAACCCCAGTCTGAAATCATGTCAAATTTCACAAATTAAGCAAGACTGGATTTTGCTTTGGACGCCTCCAAGGAAATCCCATGACACAACACAATAGGAGCTAGCATGAACAATTCCTTAAGCASATGTCTTTTCTTCCTCTGAGTGAACAGTGATGAGATGAATATGGAGAAAGWATGCAAGCCCTCCCTTCCATTACCTGGAAGAGGTTCTCTACCAACYCTTTCACCCCACTAAAATTAAAGCTTACTCTGACCTATTTCCATATTTTTTATTCCTTGTGCTCTGTGTCAGAGAGCAGGCACAGAGCAACACTRAGAGTTCATGCACCCGCCTGCAAGGAGGTGGAATGTGATGCAAGAACAAGCTAAGACAGGAGAATTGATCTCTTCAATATCCCAGTGGCCAGCACATTGTGTTTAACTCCTAAATTAGTCTAAACAAAAGGTCCTGTGCCCTTTGAAATGCTGTGGGGTTTTCTTTCCTTGCCTACAGCTCCTGCTCTGGAGGACCACAGGTCTCTTGTAGGTTTTGTGTGATACCTGCCAGGTCTCTGCGGTTGCTGGGGGTATTCCAGGGCATCTCAAATGGCACTAGGCAGCTGTAATTAGGCAACTTGATCAAGCCCTTCGTTCCTAGGACTCCTTTGCCAAATACCTAATTTTAGCTGTCARTGATGCTATGAGTGGACATTTCAGATGCTGCAGAAAATGAGAATTGTCACCATGTGACTCACCAGATCTGCCAACCCAAATGAAGTGCTCAGCAAACCATGAAAAATCCAAAGACCAGAACCTGTAAATGGGAGTGTACATCCCCAAATGAACTTATTTTTGGCTARTCACTTTGCTTGCACAGGATTTTATGAATCGAAGAGGGGAGTGCTGTGCAGTAGTAAAAACAGATGAACCCAAGGAGACAAAAAAACCCCAAACCCCAACAACAAAAAAAAGCCTTCCTGAGATTAACTACTGTAGACATTAACATCACTGAATATTTTGATAAGTCCTTGCAGGACTCCAAATCTCACTAAATGAAATCCAAATCTCACTAAGTGAAATCCTACAATAAAATTCACTTTTATTATAGGTCAATCTAAATCTAAAAGCTTGGAGAAAAAATATTTAGCATGGTAGTATTTTATTAAATAAAATCTATAAATAAGTTTGTAACAAAACAATAATTTTCCTGGACAACTGCATGATAATAAACTAACTTTCTAGRATGGCTGGGGATCAAGGTAGTCACACTTTTCGTTGTAAGGAATTACCTTCATAGTATTCTGCTGCATCATTTCTATAATGCACAAGTAGTAATGTTTAGAGTATTTCTCAGTGTCGTTAGAAATTTCACCTTTCACATCTCTATCTGCTCTCAAGTTGCATGAATGTAAAAATAACAATATTCCTGCAACTGATAAAAAAGACAAACACATAGTCTCTAAGAAATGGCATCTAAGAAAAATCCTCATGCTCTTCCTAYTGATGCAACAGTTATGCTTCATCCCCATATGGTTTCCTTCAGTGTTGCTTTCTGAGTTGATGGAGGGAAATTCCCAAGACACGTTTTACATAATTGCTTGYATGGTTTCTGTTGCTTACATGTGTTCTGTCAATTGTGCATGGTTCTTATTTCCAACTATTTTGTTAGAAGTGTTCAGAATTCTTAAAAATGCTGGAATAAACTTTATTTAACACAATCACCCACTTACAGAGCTGTACAAAGCTGGAATTCATCYTTTAACTCTTTTCTCAGCACTTACCTCTATCTTATGGAAATACCTTTGCTGTTTCCTTTCACTTACCTTAACAATTTTTGTGGGTGTTTTTTAATGGGGTTTTTTTGGAATTATTTTGATAATTGCTGAAGATGCATTTTACCCACTTTTATTTGTAAATTGCTTTTGTCCCCTTTGAGGGACASCCCCTTTCACAGGCTGTTGAAAGAAGCCCAGGCTCTAAACCCAGGAACTGCGATGTTCCCCTGTGCTTTGGTTGATGATATTTTTTCAGGTTAATTAATGAGAGGATTCTTTAGCATCCTACAAGAATTGGCAGTTAACCTCAGTATTTCAACGAGGGAACATTTTCTTTACAGTGTAGGAGAACTAAGGTGCAAAATAGGATGAGGAGCATTACTGGGATTGGCACTCATGTTTCTTAATGCTTACCACCTCGCTAAATGGAACCGAAGGTATTACTCTTTTTTTTTTTTTCTGTAACATTTTACCCCGTAAGCAAAATGATGCACTAATACTTGCCATTAGCAATGCTGATGTTTTGAAACTGTTGTCATTTCTGAGACAGTATTTAATCCATGCGCATAGAGACGATTGCCTGAGGTAGAGATGAGGGTGGCTCCCCACATGGATCACCCTGCAGCATTTGGGATTCTTTTCCTCCCAACATCTTTGATCTCTCTCTTTGATWGTCAAAGTACAAAGTCCAAAATCAAACTGAATCTGACCTGGTCAGTGAAGTATTTTTTCCATAGACCTGAGGAAGCCTCCACAAATTTGATCAATGCTTAAGAGAAGTTACACAGTGTTTTTGTTTTGTTTGGTTGTTTTTTTTTTTAAATTTCAAAAGAGTGATGTTGGACATATTAGAGGTGACGTGATGGTGAGTGCTTCTGAAGCATATGCTCTGCAAAGATCTATTCAAAACATTAATCTTTTAAAAACCCAAGTATCCTGTCTTGTAATAAAATAAGATGACAAATCCYATCAGGAAAGTTCTTTTATTTAGACTTTCTTCATTTGCTGAAAAATGACTTGGGGAAAACTACCTGAAAGTCAAACYAAAAGCAATAGATTGTGCCTGTAAGAAATCATAAAGTTCATTATGTACACAACGATGTGGCAGAGGAGGAGACCTGAATTTTTAGTAGCATTGGATGAAAATTAAAGTAATCCTGGGTAAGTAATATGTTGCAAAGTGATATTTCAGTATGTTTGAGACTCATTTGAATTCAGCACTGATGATAAGTGAGATCTTACCAGAACATTTTAGAGTGTCTTTTCAAGTCTGTAAGACAGGAAGATTTTTATTTTATACCTGCATTAAACAAACAAAAAAGGGTTTTTTCCTTTCTTTTTATAGGATGAATTTAGAATACTTGTCCAGTTTTATGGACCATAATAACCCTTTGCTGGGGAAATAGTCTGTCAATTATTCCTGCTTTTCAATTCAGATTTTTACATTCTCTTTTTAACACCAAGAAGGTGAGAAGTAAAACTAATTTCCCAAGTGATTTTGTTTTTCTTCATAATGAGAAATGCAATTTGTAATATTTCAGATGATGTGGAAATCAGCTGCAGATTTAAATGGCAAATATCCATTTTCCATTAATATGACAGTTCATGCCAGCTGAAGAGCCACCTCTCCCTGCATATGTGGACATCCTGCCATGCAAGAAGGAGATGCTGTAGTTGGGAGGGCTGTGGGTTTTTTTGTTCGGTTTTGTATTTTAAACTTCTTGTAATGAGCCATGGTCTCTATCAGGATTAATTTCAGGGTAGAGAAGGAGAAGCCCTTTTTATTTGAGCTCTATTTGCTTTAAAGAASCAGCAAACTGAGAGAGCTGCGTAACCCACCAGCGCAACTGTAGTGTCAAATCTAAGTACATACATAAAAAGAACAGCTCTGAGAATTTGATGCCATGGGCAGTTTAAGTAATTTCTAAATGTTTCTGACAGTAATTTACCATCCTAAAAAAAAAAAAAAAAAGCAAATTATTATCCTGAATTGCTCTTAGATGTAAGACATTGAAAAAAAAAGTGGAGAATTTTTATTTTGTGAAGGACAYTTCAACGAAATAACCTTAGTTTTGCCTACTGTTCACTAGTAATGTCATGACAGAGTAGCAATTTTGACCAGTTTTTAAAATAATGCTCTTCAAATCCCCAAATATGTATGTTAACATTTTTTCTAGCCTTCACTTTCAAGTAGTGTGGATATGCTTTATGCTTCAGACTTTACTTTTCCATTTTGAGGCACTTTCCCATAGTATTCTCAAAATGCAGAATTGAGGGCGTGTGGGTTTTGCTCAGGTAATCAGGACAGGATTAGAAATTTCTGCCCGTGAAGGGACTGGAACCACTCATTTACTGATGTGGAGGCTTTGTCTATCATTCCCTGTGCTTGGACTCCCCAGTTCTCTCCAGAAGTTTGAGGTTTGCAAAGAAGATTGCGGCTGTACCTCAAAATATTACCTAAAATAATAGCCTGCTTGTCTGGTGAGAAATTACCCCRAGTCTGCTGTTGTGTTTTGTTTTCATAACTTCAGAGCTGGGGGTTCTGGTGCCCTTGGCAGGCTGAGCTAGAAAAGAGCAAAAAGGCCATGCTTGTCCCAGGGAAATTATGGGGTGKCAGTAAAGGTAGCACACAGGCTGGACAAGATGAGCAGTGCAAAGGAGCCACGCAGCGGTGTTGGTTGAGGTTAAGGGCAGCTGGTGGCACAGGGATGTAAGATGAGGAAAACAAAGATCTGTCTTACCCAGGTACCTCTTTTCACCAGGGGCAGTCCAGTTGTCTGAAGACATGGTATGGAACAGGGCAGACTTGCAGGGCTGGTCTCCCAACCTCCAGGAACTTGCAGCTGATGTGCTTTCTGAGCCAGAAGTGKTTCTTTTTTTTTGACTATCAATGTTTCTGGAGGAATTGCAGCAGTTCTAAGGAAAAATAGGAAAAACAATTCTTCTCAATGGCTTTTATGGAGAGCTCCTCCCTTAAGGCAGTTCCTTGGGAGGAAGGGAGGGACAGTCTGAGGAAAATGTATGTTTGATTATTTAATACACAATTAGTAGGGATCAAGATTAGAATTCCAAGTAGAAGTGGACTTACTGGTGCAAAATGAGAAAGAATACTTAATTGTTGCATGTGAGAGTGAGGATCTCCTTAGAAAGACAGATCACTGCTCTTTCTGGTGGAAATGGCATTGCTCCCTTGCCTGTGTTCAGATGCCTCCTTTTTTTCTGTAGTGTTTGAAGTGGAAGAGACACTGCCCCAAGGACTAAAAGCTGTAATACCTATTAGTTGTWCCAAAGCTGAAGTCAAGATACCCGTAGGCTAAGGGGTTAAGAATTGAGTAGCTAAGGTGGCAGAAGGGCTCAAGTGCTTTCCAAGGTTTTACTGAAGTGCTGCCAACTGACTTGAAACCTCTCATCTGAACAAACACTTGAACTGAAAATATTTCGTATTTTCCCAGCGAAATATTTCATGAGTCATCAATAACTCTTAGGCTTGCGTACAACTACCTTCACAGGTGTTAACGAAYAGCTTGAAATCTGAGAAGACATTTCAAAAAAGAAAGCAGAATTCGATTTTTTAAAAAAACGTGCCTATTCCCTTGTTGTTTTCTGAATATAATTGAAATAGAGCAAAGTCCTTGGTTTTTGAACAAAAAGWTTGGTCTTATTTTGGTTATGTCATCAGAGCCCCTGACTGAGTTGTCAAAGTATGAAGAGCACTGTCACATTGAGTAAACATTTCACATTACATCTGTTATCTTCCTCCTCTTTCTTTTTAGAGCAATGTAATATTTTGTGAGATGGACAACTGTCCATGCTGGTAGGTATGTAAAGGAAGGAAAACAATGTTTAAAATTTAAAYTGTAGGGCAAGTAATTAATAAATTTCATAATTAAAAGTATATACAAAATAAATAATACTCAACTTTTCTATTAGTTATAGATAATATTTACTTTTTATGGGCCAGATTTTGGTTAAATCACTTTTGAGAAACAGGCCTTACATTCTGATCATAATTTTGATCCTTGGCAGATAATAGTGTTTCCTTCCTGGACACTGGTAAGTTCTGCATTTCCATCAATTCCAAAATGTTGACTGTTCACTGCTCTRTTGGTTAGCTCTCTTCACAATCTGAAATGTGCATACCTGCATATACTGGGGCTTCAGTAGCAAGCAAGGTCAATTCAACCATAATGACCTGATCCAGGTGCTGTGGAGAGAAGCTCTTGGGCATGCCTGAGCACCCAGACAGGCTCAGGCCAGGCCAGAGGCAAAGGACAGACTGCTAATAGGACCTRTGGTGTGACATTTCCAGTAAAATTGTTTCCAGCCTTTGGCAGTGTCTGACTTCCTTATCCCAATTACATGGAAATTGTAGTATTTGGTAACTGGTGAAAGGCTGAAGATTTTTCTACTTTCCCATGCTTTTGGTCTATTTGCTATATTCTAGCAATGCTTATTTATGCTTGCTGAGAAGAAACAATATTTTGGTGGGTTTAAACCTGTTGCCTGAATGGGAAATTAGGTATGTTGGATATCTTGTGGTGGTCCGACTGCTGTTAAAATGGGCAGAGGGTGTGTTATCACACATCACAGAGAACAATTTTGTCCTTTTTACAAGTAAAATGTAGGATTTMTTCTGGTAACTGTGCATTTGTGAGCTGTCTCTGCTCTCTCTCTAACCAGCTTTGCTGGGTGGGGGTGAATCCCAGTGCCTTGGATTGCACTTGAGGAGATTTAAAAAAAATATTTCACTAGAATAATAGCAGGATCATTTATTTTTAGAACAGTGCAGCTAGTGCATTTTATTTAGAGATGCTATTTATAGACTGTTTAATTTTCCTTTTCTGTGAGGCACAGCTTGAATTTATACTCTTATTGCTCTTTAGCAATAATTAGTTTGTTTTGTATAATCTTAACTATAAGCTTATAATCAGCTAAAAGAAACAATGAATTTCTATAGCTTCTGAAGGCTCAAACTGTTGTTTGTTTGTTTTTTTGTTTTTTTTTTGGCTAGTGGCCATCTGCTATTGAATCACTTMAAAAGTTTGGTATGATCCTTAGGTATGGCAAATACAGGAATTTTTTTGAAAGAGATTGTTTGGAGAGTGGGTATAAGGTTGACTCTCCTGAAGTATAGCTTGCGTGAAATTTGTGATTAAAGAAAATCAGTTACTGTCTACCTCTTCAGGAAAGATGAAAACTACATTACTCTTGGGGGTCAGTTTAAATAACCATTTCTAAGCAAAATATTTTATATGAAATTTCTTAGGGACAAGAGCAATGGGAGTAGTGGAGGAATATGAAATACTACCTCTGAGAAGAACTGGATACTTTACCACCCATTTGTAGGTGATCAGGTTTCTGTGAATTTATTGGTTTAAACTGTGGATGGACGAGATGGGGATTTACGTCATGCAGCTTCTCCAAAATGGAAGCTGAAGGTTTTAAATCCGAATCCAAATAACACACAGGTTCTCAGTTCTGCCATATTACTCAGTGTTAASAGAATCCTTTTTCCCAGGAAACTTTTCTACAAGGTAAATATATTGCCCTTAAATTCCAGCTATCTGTGCATGAGGCAGGAGCCAGTCACTGTCAATCAGCAGGTTTGCACTTTCTCGCTGCTGTGCAAGGCAGCCAGCAGGAATGTAGCAARATCTGTCTGCTCAGCATCTGACTTTACCTTGCATGAGGCAGGCTTGTATGATTTCATTTCAGACCTCAGCTCCTGCTATTTTAATGCTTAAAAGTGAGTTGGGAGGGAGAAGGTTTGGGGAGTAAYGACATGGATTGGGAAATCAGGCAGGGATCTGATAGTAGAACAGAGGAGGATGTAGGAAGGCCAAGTTTCTCTTTTATGGGATATAAGCACATTGAGGTCTGCTGAATTTAAGGTCATTCTTAGCCTCAAAATAGTTGTGTACACATGCAAATAAATAAAATAGTGGTCTCCTTATACCCAGGTGAAGTTCAGAATTTCTCTTTTACTTAATGATTTGAAGCAGCTCTTCTCCTTTTGATGGAGCAGCTGTGCATTAATTYATCTGAGTTCAGAATTTGACCCTAGCAGTACAATGAAATTATCTTCCTGTCGAAGCATGGCATACATCATCACCTGATGATTTCTGACTTTTGGTGAGAAGGAAATTGGGCTAATACTGTGCCTGCCATGAGAGCGATGCTTATCTGACTGATCTAAGACTGATGCAGCCTTTTAMACTTTAGCTTGTGTGTTACCTTGAAATCATTGGTGAGTTTTCAGCCTTTGTTTTCTGCTAGGAGTCCTTAGGATAGCTGTTGTTATGTGCCATCTTAAGGGATAAGAAACSAAATCCAACTTCCAGCCTTAGCTTTGTCTGTGTTTCACAAAAGCTGTGGCCTTCATCCCACAGAACAGCACACATGCAGAGCCACTGTTTCCGCACTTGAAAGATAAACTGCATATTATTGCCTGATGGAACTTTTCCTTCTCAATTTTCAGTTCACATGCGTATCTTCTGTTTTGATCAGTTTGACAAGTTGAAATGCAACCTGAATGGTGGTGTTTATTTCAGATTTGACTAGAACAGARCACTTATTCCCCTGTAAAATTTACACTCCCATGTAAATATTCCCATATTACATGCATATTCAAACCTTTTACCTGACTCAGGTGCTTATTGCTTTTGCAACCTTTCTGGACAGCYATTGCAGGTACCTGGAAATTTCATATATCCCTTTTCTACATGATTCAGGTAATCYTCCATTGCTGCAAAAATGTCAACAATTATTGATGAGAGCGACTCAGGGAAAAGTAGCTTAAAATGCAATCAGAAAGGGGCTTTCTGTGGAAACAGTTGTGGTTGTAGCATTATACCTACCCAGTGGTCCAATTACCTTGTCAATGAGTGAAATACACTCTGAAAAAAATAGTGGAGATTAATATACACAGCCAATGTCTGAAGATCAATACCGTCTTGGATCCATCTCATATTTATTAAAACTGTGGATGGCTCTATGGATGTAAGGGAATTTTAGAGACAGAGAGAGAGAGATGTATCCATAATTTTAAAACTGATAAGCAAATTTGATCCTCAATGCTTAACAAGAGACGATTCAAAATGGGTTAATTTTCTAAAAGTGCCAAGATGCCAAACGTTAAAGATTTGGTGTCTTTGGGGGATTTCTAATTGAACATTTCTCTATAATGGAGTAAGAACCAAAAATAGTCAATTTTTATGTCCCAGTAAACTTCGTAGTGTCAGGAGCTTCTACATTACACATACTATGATGTCTAGAAATTAATGAGAACTATCAGCTGAGGGTAAARTGAAACAGACTACAAAATCTCACAATAGAGCTATGTATTTTTGCTGCACGTGTAATGGTGATATGGAAAAGAGTTATCTAGTAACAGCTGCCACCCCGACTAAGGTATTTTATCCATATTCTGAGATAAATGGACATGAAAGGCTTCAGAGACTGATGCTAATAATACAGYTCTGTTATGTTCTGCATTTCACACTGTACATTGGCTTTTACATCATTCAGCCTAAGAAAGCACCAACAAAACAGTATGTGTTGAYTGTCCAGTGTGAAAACACAGCTGACACTTTAGTCAGACACTAACAAAGGAAAAATAGCCCCAAAGGTTTAGCAAAAATCTCAAAAGATGTCGCTGCTAATTTACACAAAGCARAACAGCAACAAATTGTCTTCCTCAGGGAACATGTCCCAGTGCTGTCCCAGGACAACAGTGGAGAATCTGTTGTCTTTGAAAAACAGATGTTATGCAGGGAAGATCAAAGTCAACTGGGAAGGCTGACCAGACTGAAAGATTATGCAACCRTACATTGCTGCTATATGGAGGTCAAATACATTTACATTTTCTGGCTAATAGGGAAAGCTTTACAGTAAACTGGAAAGTCATGGAAAGGAATACAAAGCACAGTTTTCTTCYTCGGTAATTCTGTGCATTAGGAAGAGCAGACTGTTGCACTGTTTGCACTGAGAAAAAGGACAGCAAGGGCAGTGCAGTCACAGAAGACTGCTGATTTGTGCAGGGTTGCAAAAATAATGGCAAGTCTGAAATTGAGCTGGAATTCGTGTGGCTTGAATTCATCTCTAGTTTCAGTCAACAGGGACTGTGCCCTTCTCAGCATCATTCAGTGGCTAAGCCTGCAACGATTCCAAGCTGGTGTTTATTTTCCTCTCCCTGTCRTTTTAGGATTTTGCAACCATAGTTCTGTTTTTTGCTAATGTTCATTAACCTCCCTCTTGGATAATACGAGTTCTCAAAAGGAAAAGCTTGTCATACATTTAGACAGATCCTAACTATTGATTAACACACTTGTGTACTCGAGGAGGTCTGTCGCATTGAAAGCATACTACATAGTCTACTTTCTGACCAAGTGACCCCTCCAACCTCTGCCTTTGTTACTTACCAGCCATCTTAATTTTCTGTTATGGTAAGATTGATGATTACCTTTAAACCTGGAAGGATCYTGCAAAAAGCTAGCATGAAGAAACAGGAAAATTTGGTACATTTTCCCTCTCCAGCAACTTAGGGTTTTCAGTTGAAAATAGATTAATATTGAGTCAAAACCACTGCAAATCTGTCTCTTTCCAAACCATSTCCTTGCCAGAATTTCCATTTGAACCATTAAGCATTGGCTCTGTATTTCTTCCTGATGACTATCATGTTAGCTAGGAGAATTTAACATCCTACTTCATTCAGTTCAAAAGGCAGTTTCTTCAAAACTGCCCTGGRAAATTTTACCTAAGACTGTCTTTCTCACCCTAGCAGGAAAATGTCCATCTTACATTTGAGTTGGGCACAAAATATCCACAGCTTCTTTTATCTGGATTAAAATGAAGTTATTTTATGATGAAGTAACATATTTCCATTCAGGTGAACTATAAATTTTGCTAAGTTTACCAAAGCTAAGTTACCAAAATAACTGAGAATAGTTACCGGGTTTTGCCTGTAGTCCCTCTAATTTCTTGATTTCAAGACTATTTTGGAGACCTGTTCTTAATGGACACTTTGATGCACTTTCAGAAAGTCCTATTCAACATGAAGCCAAAGGACTACAGAAACTGTAACTGTGCAAAGACAAAGCCTTGCCCAATATAAGACAAATGGCACCACTTTTAGGGATGGTGTTGACTATTATGGTCTGTGTTTGAGCATGTAGACCACAGCTGACCTCAATGTTAACCTTGAAATGTTAAGCTCAGTTTTCTCGAATTGATGCACAGGAAGGAGGTCACCTAAATAAAAAACAAATTTAAGTCAGCTCTGTCTGGTCAGTGTCCAGAGCTGTGACAAGCACAAAGARCATCCATTGCATGTTCCCTGAGCCAGGCAGAATTTCTGGAGCTCTTTGCTAGCCAACCTAGATACCTTCCTGGCACAATGTGGCCTCAAAAAGCAAGGCAAAAAGTGGGCCTTGGGCTTCTGATGTCTGAATACAAGTGTTTCTCCTTAACATCATACAATACATGAAAGAGAGCATCAGGAAGGAAATATACCCTGTAGCATCRTTCTCAAGGGAAGGTACACTTCCACAAAATGAAAATAAATGAGTTGGTATTATGATAGTCTAATACTGTGATGTTATGTACAACAGATGCATTTTTCTGCTAAGGGTTTAATCCCTTCAGGCCCATTAAGCAAGGGGAAAAGTTTAGAAGGGATGCTGTTAAAAGAAGACATTAATGCACCTTTAAAAGAAAGTAGTTGGAGCACAAATCCCAGGAGAAATACAGTACAAAATAGTGAATGAAATATTTATACTTTCCACTGAAGCTGAGTTTATGCACTTGTGGGAGAAGCCCTGATGAGATGGCCTCCCCCTTTGTTCTGTATCTATTTTTCCAGTTGCTCAGACACAGCTGTTGGTTTCACAGTCTCTCTGAGGCTGATTAAATTAGAAATCGTGGGCCTGTCTGCTCAGCATGGCCAATGACACACAGGAAGTTTGGGATRCATTCTAAGCATGTAGTTTGGGTAAAGGAGATTTTTCTTTGTGTGCTTCCAGACATAAATTAGTTCTTCAGGATTTGGTGTGACTGGATCAACTTTCCTGTCTTATTCTGAACAAAACAAGTTAATACATGACATGAAGCTTGTATATGTTCATGAGAAGGACCAAATATGCTGTATGGTTCACTGACTTATCCAAGGCCCATGACTCTCACATTCATATACCATTGCTTTTAATTGTAGTTGTTCAACATGAAGCAAAACTGCATAATAAAAAATCTRTGAGAGTTTTAAGGGGAGATTCTCCAAAACAGATGGAGGAGGAAACTGCCTGACTGGTGAGTGAATTGGACTTTGTGCCTTCTAGAACCCTTTATTTCTCTTTTGACACTAAGATTGYTTGTACAAGATCACTGTCTTTTTAAAGAAATTATTTATGGCTACTAGRAGAACATTTTTTATTTTCAAATACCTTCTAAAGAAAGAGCAAAACTCAAAAGCACTTTAGTACTTTTTATTCCGCAGAAGGGTTCTCATGTTTTCTCTACGCAGCTCATTTCTTTCTAGAGGGTCTTTTCCAAATGCTGCCTTCCTATTCAGTCTCATTTATATTAGCTACTGCCATTCCTCAACAAAACTACGTCAATTGCCTGAGTGCAAAAAGTGAAGAAAAGATGGTGGTGTGTTGTTTGGTTTYGCTTTATTTTTTGGTTGGCTGAGGTTTTTTGTTTGTTTATATTTTCATTTCTTCTTTTTTTTGTGGATGGTTGAGATTTTTTAAACTATAATTTACTGCAATTTGTAAATATGTCATTTGATGTAAAAGACAAAATGACCTTGCCATTGTCCCTCTTGTGTTTCTGCATCCTGAACTTTTTTTAAGGTTGCARTTCCATGATCTGATATAATGCCTTCATCTGCATTTACCATAGCTTTTCATTAAAATACAGAGATCTCTCGGGCATTCACATTACCTTCCATATAGAGAACATTTAGTATTCTTGGGGTGTGGTGGTATTTTTTTGCTTAGAAATGGCTTTTGTTTTTCAGGATTTTTAGATTTATTTCAATAAATATAAATTGATTTTTAAAGGTTCAGATAAATCTGAAGATGCAAGGCATATTTCAAAATATCTGTAATTAATAAGCACCCTAAATTAATGGTCCTCAAATAATTTTACAAGAAGCAGCAATAACATGTTTTGTGCATGTTATTTCTCRAGTACAAGTAAGTATATAATAATAAGCTGGAATGGACATTAGTGAAGATAATCTGCACAGAAAATCTTAAAATTGTGGCACTCAGGAGTCRTTTGGGAAGATGATTGGAGTCCACTGAATAACATTTTTATTTGTAGTGTCAAATCAAGAGCATATGTAAGAGTGAAAACCATTCCTTGGGAATTGTCAAATCTGATCTTTATGCGTTTTGCTGCACTAATAAGTAATTGATACATAAGGAAATGAAATGTAGTAATTTCCCYTTGAAAAGATCTTCTACTCAGTGTTTCAACAATATTTAATTCTTATGGAGCCTTTTGCTTCCTCAGAATATGTTAAAGATGTGAACTTATTCAATCCCTCCATGTKAATTTTTCCAGCCCTTCACTGAGAGTGGCAGTTACACACTACTATTTCTGTACAAGAGGGAGGATAGGGCGGATTGCTTAGGCTGCTTCATTAACTTTTTTGTGGACAGGAAAAAGGGGCACAGTTGGATCCCATTTTAGAACTGAGGATTTCCTGATTTTCAGTCTTCTGTTTACACAACTGCATTGTGCTGTTCTGACTTGAACTAAGTATTCCCTGGCTTAAGGGTCTGAGGTGTGGTAGATGTAATCAGGATAGCCAAGCTTGCCTATCTCCAGCAGGCACACTGGGGCTTTGTTAACTGTTACCTTGTGCTTCCTGAAAATCATTTGGTGTTGTCCAAAGKGATCTCCTAGTCATGAATCCATTGMTGACTTCTTAATTTAGGCTGCTGGATTTTCCTCATGATTTTAAATCCAAATGCCATGAAACACTGAGCTTTGGTTATTTCTTTTAATGTATTGAACTAAAAGATGCTTTGAGACATTTGCCAATAATGTATGGTAAGGACAAGGTAGTGTTTTTGTTTACTTCTTAGAAGTTTTTCTTTTCTGGTATTAAGGATGCTTTTTCAGGGTGGAACACAGGGAATTTATTGTGTAACACCTGTTAACAAAAGAGGAACTTGATTAATTTCCCACTCMTGGTGCTGAGACTGTTCCCCTTTGTTGTCATTTTCTCAGGGTTATTACTCATTACCCTTATTCATTCTGCTTTGATAGAGGTAAATAGCTTTTAATTCCCCCTGCCCCCAAACCTTCTTAAAGTTTCCTTTGACAGCTTGTTGTAATTATGCCCCTCATTGAAGACACACTCATTATTCTCTGTTGCCCTGAACAAGATTATTTAAGGCTCATTTTGGATTTACTCTGTGCATGTGTGTTGAGTGTATTTCCCTGAAAAATAGAAAATAGCAATATAAGGGCAGTTTGAGATTCTGGTAAATGTGTTACTGATCACAGCTTGTATAGTTGGAGGTATTTCAGTGAACATGATCAATGTCCTTGTCATTACATGACAAAAAAGAAAAAAAAAAAAAAAAAAAAAGAGAAAAAAATGCCAAAAGGATACAAGCAAGAAGCTATTGAAGCCTTCTGTACAACCTGTTATTGACTAATTGTTACATACAGTTTACTGTTGAGCTGTCACAGTATCTGCAGCWTAATAAAATATGAGCCAATATTAGGGGTGGTTTTTTGCTGTATCAGTAGTCTTCTTTTGGAAAGTATCCGATGGCATTATAAATGTTATTCATAATGTTGTAATATTGCAATGTGACAATTAGTATATTCTCACTTTCTTCACATCATGTCCCCAGACTAACCTACTTGCCAAAATTAACAAGTTCTTGGGAGTGTCAAGATTCTTGATTTGCCACAGGCCTTATTGTTACTRGGACATCTCAGTGCCGCAGAATTTAACAAATAGTTTTGGCCATTCCTGAGAAGCACTGGTTCTTAATTTCATGTCTTCTTTCCTTTCCCTTACAAAAGGATCCTRCTTGGCAAGGCTTCTGTTCCTGACTCCTAGGGCTGTTAATTCTCTGACAGATCAGACAGCAGGAGTAGGTACAGAAACATACCTTTGCCCTTAAATGAACTTGAATTCCTGAGTAACTGTAATATACAATCACTCCCACCCAGGGAAAAAACTCCTACAAAAAAAACCCTGTAACTATCAAACCATCGCAGTAGTTATGCACTTGCTTTTATGGATTATATGTAAGTCATCACATTTGAATTATCAGCTCTTTTAGAACCTGCAGTCACAKATTTTCTAGCTGCATTGCACCTCAATGCTTTTTATTTGGAGACAGCGGCTCTTTCTGCTTATGTCCTTGATTTTGTCTTAGTGCCTGTCCCTGTTATGTTAGAAATTGAGGTTTGGTGG
>NW_026623593.1:213412-229001 GCF_030028575.1 Malurus melanocephalus
TAAGAGTCCTAGGATATTTTAAAGTAGTCTGATTCATTAAGGTGTTGGCATTTCTAGTTATTTGAAAACAGTAACATGATGCAAGGAATGCTATAGAGATTTAAGGGAAACAATAGTTCCTTTACAAATGAATAAAGAACACTAGTTCCTAGCTTATCAACAAGAGTATCTTTAGTTATACTTTCACTRTTTTAAATTCTTTGGCTTATGTCAAATGTATTCCTGATGGGGTGAATTTTCAAATTTGAATTCTGCTTTGCCTGTAAATAATCCAGAGAAATGACTGCATATGCTTAGCTTTTTAACTGGATATATTAAGTTAAATAAAAAATTAAAAAAAAAAAAAAAAAAAAAAAAAAAAAAAGAAAAAGAAAATAAAAAAGCAGTTTCTATAATGACCTTTCCCAAGTAAGGCATGTCTATCTTGGAAGGCAGGTGGCTGTATTTTCACAAAGCTATAGGCAGTTGGTCCAGACAATAGATACAGACTTAAAAATTTTACTTTTTCCTGGTATCTTATGGTTATCTAAGCCACAGAGGGTGAACAACTGCAAAGATATATGTTGGAGGAGATSTTTCTTTTTGAAAAGGAAGTKGCTGAATAAGGATCCACAAACAAAACTGGGAGCACTATGGTGGTCTAACCTTGACACTGTATTTGCTGGCTAGCCCAGGGTCCAAGGTGTATTGCACTTACTGCCCACCTGATGTAGGCCAGCTGTGAGCTGCAGTTTTCTACCTGGCCTTTCTGGATATCTGTGGCAGAGGCTACCAGAGCACCAAAAAGCACCCTGAAGCAGTAAAGGAGTACTTTGCGTGACAAATGGTGAAATATCACACTGGTTAGCAAYTTTGGCAGATCTGCCATTGCTCCAGGACCACCCTTCCTGTAGAAATTTACTTGTGAATTGTATAGCTACACATATTGTGTGTGTGGAGACTTGTAACTTCCAGATGTACATCTGAATCTGTGATTTACAGTGGAGGCTGTGTGAATAATGACAACTGTTGTGCATGCACACAGATTTTTACAGGATGTTTCCAAGAATTTTGAACAAAAAGGACACAGAGCCAGTACATATTTCAAAGATATCATCACCTATACATGTGTCTCTCTTTGCTTYCTACAGTCTGAGTTCCTATAAATAGGAACAATCCCAGTCTGAGAAAGAAAAAATAGTGCAAATAATGTGGAATTTTTTTATCATAATGGTCTGCATGTGCCAAATTTAAATGTGCACACAGATGCCACTGAAATAGAGATGGCTCCAAAGCAGTCTCATGCCTTTAGCCTAGAAAACAATTTTTCATTTCCCAAGATAATATGAAATCCCTCACTGAGTATGAGAGATTGTACCTTAAAAATTATTTCAAGTGATTATATTTATAGGCTGTTTATGAGGCTCATTACTATGTACATGAGCACATAAATGAAATTAGCCTCACAAGAGGCATTTATCCAAGGACACACAGGATGTCTGCAGCCGAGCCAGGAACTAGAAGATATCTTCCAAGTTTAGTCCAGTATCTTAACCACACAGCTATTTTTGCCTACTTGTGTCCTACCCATACTTCAATAGTGACCAGAAATCACACCTCTGCTCTTTCTTTCCAAAGAAGATCATGTGTGGTTTGTGTGTTCCTCCCCATCATACTAAGATATTTGAACAAGAATATGCAATTGTTTCATCAGTCAGCATCTTCTAAATGACTGAAGGATGTTGCAAAAGAAAACACAAGGCATATGTAAAGTAAGATATTGCAGATCTTCTTTAAAATAATATCTCATGCTTCTGCTATGAAGAAATATCCTATTCAGAGAAATCCATTACCCAATTTAGTATGGAAGGGATAATCTACTGTGGATGTTAATCCTTTGGAGTCTATTTTAGCTCTCTATTTCATAAAATTATTGCTTYATTCTCTGATAATTTTACAATTCAGTATCATTAATTTTATATATAGAAAAGGATTGATGGAACTACTTATTGTTAAGATTTCCCATCCTTTCCCATTAGGAATCTTTCTTTTCAGTTGCTGTAAAAGCAGGATTAAGTTTACTGAGCAAGAAGATAGAGATTAGCAYGCAGGTCTGGGGCTTGGAGCAGTACCTGCCTGCTGAGGCTCATCCAGTCTCTCTGCTGCCAGGGTATCCATGAGGCTCACTGCTGCAGCTTGCTGGGCTGATCCCACAGGGGAGGACAGGAAGACCTTGTTGCTCCTGGTCACTTTGTCTGTGGCTGATGAATGTTTGAGAAGGAGCTGCAGGTTTTAACRTTGTGGACAAGATACAGCAGGAGTGGCTTACCTAAAGCTCCCAGTTTACATGAGCTGGGACTAATAAGTCTGTTTCCTGGCAGAAACTTGAGCTTTGAGCAGAACTGTGCCATGTGATACGAGTATTCTGAAAATGTAGATCCTTCCTTAAAATGTGCACTAAAACCCAGTGCTGACTTTTTGCTTAATTTTTTATGTGCCTCAGTTGCCTACCAGTTAACTGGAGATGAACATAGCTCTCCGTCTCCTCAGGTGTTAGGGAGATACATTTACATGTGTTATAAAGCACACTGTCACTATAGTGAAAAAAAACCTGCTTGAGAGTCTATGCAAACATTAATAATTCTGTCCATAGCAGAGTTTGAATGCTGTACAGGAAATATGGTATGGCATTAAAAAGTGATGAGAAAATAAAATATGAAAGATTTTGTCGTACAGTTRGCATTGCCCATTCAACATTGAGAACAAGGCAAGGGGCCTCCCAATAGAATTAGATGAGATTCTGCAGATTTTATTCTAATGAAGAGACTCAAGGATGTAGTTAAGGTGGAATAAGCAGTCTTAATTCYGGTGCTCCAGTAATTTTAGCTGTTMATTTTGCTACTTGTCTTTTAATATACTTTCTGTTGTGTTATATAAAGTGACTAAGGTGGAAATTTAGAAGCACCATCAGGCTAATGTAGAACTCCTAGTATCATATTCCAGAAATCCCAGGCTTGGTATGACACCTCTTCCCCAGCCAAAAGGCGCTGGTATTCATGCTGGCAGACGTGCAACAACCACCAGCTCTAAGGAGGAGGCCAGAACTGGGGACTGAGYACTGAAGGTATTCCAGAGCTGCATACAAGYAGAGCCACAGGCACTGTGGGGCTCCTAGGGGAGCTGGAATGAGTGGCAGCATGTGCAGCTTGCAAAGTCGGCTGCTGGAAGTGGATTTTAATAGATGGTTCAGGAAATGATCGTGGTGTTTAAGAGGGAGTTCTGCTGAATCGGGTCCTGCTTCCAGACAGTCCTGTGGGACCAAAGTGTGCCATGGCACCCTGTCATCTAGCASCCTACTTGGATCATGGGTTACATGAGTATAAGTGTTTGTATATAGGGAACCATTCATCATTTCAGTTCAGAGATGGTCCTTTTCAGTGCAGCATACTGGAATTTGGAGTATCTGTTTTCATTCAACTTTGTAGGAGTTATACAACTAATTATCCATACA
This sequence comes from Malurus melanocephalus, assembly GCF_030028575.1. Taxonomy (NCBI): domain Eukaryota; kingdom Metazoa; phylum Chordata; class Aves; order Passeriformes; family Maluridae; genus Malurus; species Malurus melanocephalus. The sequence goes on from NW_026623593.1 coordinate 216,903, forward strand.
TTACCTGATTTTTATTTTTCTTTTTTTTTTCTTTGCTTGCTAGTGATGTTACAAGACTAGTTCTTGAATTAGGTGTTACTGTGTTTCCTATGTGCAAGGAGGCAGCAACTAAATTATCGCATAAAGTAGATACATAAATGTGGTGAAGTTCATATRCTGCTCTTTGTGGTGCTGAAGAACAAGTGAATGACTTGCTGTGACAGTGAGAGYGTGGGATCTGTCACCTTTCTCTTACAGCCAAGAACTTAATAATAGAAAAGACCAATTCAGAGAAGCATGCAGAGAGGGTTTTCATTTGCCCTATCATTCTTCACAACTGTTTCCTCCTACTTGATCTCTCACTTTGCACCTAAGACATGTTTCWCTTGCTGTTTGAAGAGTGCTGACTGGAGATTGACTCTTATCTAATATTATTTAGTGTTAACTCCCCTTTTCCACTCAGACTGCAATGACTCCTTCAGGGTCATGCGGCTGGAAATGAGAATATGTGCTCCACAGGTAGTCAGCTCACTGAGTTGGCCCCCCAAAGTGTCTGCTCTTTACTACAAACAGGTTTTTTTTCTTTTATTGCAAACAGAAATTTCAGCTGCCAAGAAAAGCACCTGCATATAAGCATGCAGGTAGTGTAGTGGAGGTTGCTGTATGGTACACATTAGGATTCCAGTCTGAATGATGCAGATGTTCAGGGACTTGCAGTGGCTTTAAGGTGRCCCAGAGTTGCTTGAGTGACAAGGAGTTAGGACAGCCCTGTGGGGCATTTATTATTATTACAATACTTTCAAAACAAGAGCTAAAAGCTTGCTAAAAGCTGACATTTGCAGCTAAAATACGTAATACCTGAAGAAATGTAAAAGCATCCTTTATTAATATTGGCTTTTCCTAGCAGTAAACTTGAAATATGATGATAGTCTGTAAGCATGCAGTGCCTCTTTTCAATTAAAAAATGTGCCTAGTACCCTGTCTAAAGAGGAGTCCAGCAGTGAAGGACAGCACATAAAAATTTACTAAGGTAAATCAGTGMACTGTCAGATGGAAAGGAATCAAGRAAATGGTTRATACYGTGCCCTCAGTCACAACCCTGGCTGAATAAAGTAAAATAATTAATTGTGSCCYAAAACCTTGTTAACTTGGCTTCCACTGTTATACCTATGGGAGAAGCAAAGTGCAGAATCAGAAAATTTTTACAAAACTGTCATCAAGAGGGAGGCTTTAAACAAGGTGAACCAAGCCCAAGAGTTTGTAGCGTGGTCCCAGCTGTTGAAATAGGAATTATGAATGTGCAGAGAGGCAACAACCAAATGCATCCCTCACTATCTCCTGGCTGTTGCTCTGTGAGATAATCACTTGCCTCTTCTCATACTCAGTATGAAAATGTGTTTGAAAGGTATCAAGGAAATATGAAGACCGCAGATGGTGTCTAGAGATTGTTATATATCATTACAMAGGCAAAAACAATGTTAAAAAAGCATTAAGGTTGCAAAGTCAAGTGTTCAAAAGGTATAAAATTACAGAGTAATGGTTGTCTATGCAGTTCTAATGGGCTTCTCTGTGAACACTCGTTATCATTTTATTATTCATTATAATTATCCCATTACTCATTAACCTTAAATGTGAGATCATATGGAATTTTCCCACTTGTTCTTTTAATTTAATTTACGTGTGAAGAAGGTTTTAGCTTTGAAAAATAAAGGAACCTGAAAATGCCATCCTATGGCATATTGACAAATGGATTGTCAGCAAGGTTGAAATCTTTCTATTTATCACAGAGACATGGAGAGTCTGGCAGCATTAGATTTTAATAGTCTGTGTGGACCAGTGCTAGAAGGGGCTGGATCACTTTGCAGCTGGGTGTGGATGATTTTTGTTGACAACAGAGGAGTGGTCAATGTCAGGAATTTGGGGGTTGCAGACAGGATGCAGAGGAAAAAGTAGGCTGTCCTCTTTTTTACCTTGTATGTCTCTGTGCCCTTCTGTTCTCACCTATTTTGGCTCCTCCCTTGTCCTGCCTAGCCTTCCAAATCAATTTAGCTCATTTTAACTACCTGTTTGCCATTACTGCTGCTTTCCCATTCTTAATTTTAGTCGATTCACAATCTCAGGTTCCTTTTTTGCACAGGTATTTCCAGATCCCCATTTGATTCTTCTCCACTTTCAGGCTGTAATGCTTCGGGCTCCTTTTACAACATCAGTGCCTTGATGTGTTATGTTCACCTCCCTGCAACCAAGGCACATCCCTCTTTCACTCCTCAGTCTCCTTTTGTGCTCCCTCCTCCACACTTCCTCATCTCAGTGAGGGATGGACAACACCCCARCAGCCCAGCAATCATAACTGCACAGATAATGCAACCCCACAGTACTACCAGAGTAATGTGCCACCACCTCCTGCCATGCCTGTRGTCCCTGCCTCCTGCTCTGTACAGCTCCAGTGCCTGGGAGAAAKGTGCTGTTCCATGTCTGTCTTCAGAGATCTGTGAAAGCTGGGAGGGAAGCAGGTGTATGGACTTCAGGGAGACCTGTGCTGAGGATGCAGGGACTGTGCMTTTTACTCATGTGGCCAACCCTGGAAGGTTTTCACAAGAAAGGTAGAAGGTACYTCCCTAGCAGAATGGGTCACCCATCTGGCTAAATTTCAGGTACCTCTTCCACATGTAAGAAACCTTGCCCTATCTTCAGGCTCCTTCCAGCCACTATCCAAGAAGAAGCTGGATGAGCTTGGCCATTTTAGCCTTCATTTAGCATGGATTTATTCCAACACAGGTAAAAAATTGTACTTTCTGGAGAAACAGGAAGAGGACAAATGGTTTAACTGAAATTTCTCACCATGAATTTGAAGGGAGGATGTGATCTGCAGGATGGAAATACTCAGCTGCAGYGCTAGAGATCTGACAAACCAGTATTTCACGCCAGTGAATGTCTGAGACCATGGGAAATGGCAAGCCCCCATAGTGACAGAATGCTACCAGCTCTTCTGATAAAACAGAATTTTTTAAATTCAAATTTTATTCAAATAACTGAATAGTACAAAAAAAAAAATCTACTGCTAAAATACAATTTCCCAATTAAATGAAATACAGTTATTGTTTGGGGTTTTTTCTCCTACAAGCTCTTCACAGGAGAGAAACATCTACCTTTGCTTGGTAGGAATGTACCAAAYGGCCAAAATGCAAATTATCTGCAAGCTGAATTTGTGTCAGTATTTCATCTGAAAAACTATATCAAAAGATTAATATTTAACTGCTATTCACTTTCAGTGTTTTCTGCTTGTAATTCTCCCCTGTTGTAGGTGAGGTGAGAATTCTTTGGCAAAGACTGCTTTTATGTTTTTAAGCTGATACATATTTTGCTCCTGTAGGATCCTGAAAAGACAAGCATGTTGATGTCGAGGGTGTACAATTGCAATTGGGAGGAAAAGAGAACCTGTGTACATCTGTACTTAGCAGAAATGTYTTCAAAGCCCTTTATAGAAAAGAAGTTAGTAAGAGGTGACATTGAYTGGATCCTCAGATTATGAGACCCAATTCTTCCTCTGTTAATGAACTTAATATTCTCACCTTCTACTTTAACTCTGTCCACAACCCCGCTGAGGSACCTTAGCTGACATGAATTTAGATGTTTATGGCACACTTCCCATCTAGTGGGATGGATTTCCAAGTTAAAAAGAATASTGCAGTGGTATCTTTTTCCCCCCGTGAATATTTTTGTTCTGCATTCAAAAAACTGCAACATAAATAAGAAAATAGAGCCTAAAGCATCTGTGACTGAGGAATGGGGGCAACACAAAAGAATAATGGAGAAAAAAATCGGGAAAAAGAAAGTGCTTGTGCTGGCAAGAYAGGCAGTTAGGCGGGGACAGAAATAAAGAGGAAACAAAACAGATGAAGGATTACRGAGTAAAAACTATTTGGGAATACGATATTGGGAGATGTAAATAGGGCAGAACAATAGGGAAGAGSATTTGGTGAATGTGAATAGAAATCATTATAAAGTTTCCACCATCTCCTAATAAAAATACAGTAGCCTTGAGTCCTTGTGCTTTATTAAAAACTCCAGCTGGAATACATAAAAGAAGGCAGRCAAATTATTCTCAAGCCCGATAACTTTCAGATGAAGGAGAATGTAGAGATTTGATGAGATTTTTTGAAGGCAAAAAATATTTGTGAACAAGACTAAAGAAAAGATGCACCAAGGAGGGGACGAGGAAAAAAAAAAAAAAAAAAAAAAGGTAGAGGAAAAAAAGAGGGAAGATTTGAGGTATAATTAGCATTTGTCTCATTGCAGGAAACAAATTATCTCTTACCCAGAGAATTTGTCTGGAACAGGAAAATGTCAGTCCTAACCCTATTTTTSTTAGATATAAGGTATTATCCTCCCTTTTGTTCTGGCAAGTTTACAAGTGCAGGATTAGGAGGTTAAACAGTTCTACAGTGTGCTSTGTTCAGAATGGGCTTGGTACTGTTTAATAGACAATGAGCTACACCRCAGCTGACAAAATACAGCTTTCCTGAACCAAATATATTCAGTTCAGTGCATTTTCTTTGGTTATGATGGACAGTAATCTAGTGTGACATAAGGTTTGATTTTGCACGGCAAGCTGCATTGGGTCTGTGGTAAATGGAAGCTGTCCATTACAAAAAAAATGCCATTATTCTATAAAAGAGTGAACTGATTTGAAAAATGGAGAATTGGTTCAAGTGTGCAGCTTACCTGCATGTGGAACTTTTTACCCAACTCCCAGTACTGTACTTCTCCATTTGCCATGCATTCTCTTCCTATCTTGGTGAGACAGAATTTGAGGGCYGGAAATTCCCCCTCTGTTGGGAATCGTTACACACAATCTTTTGATTCCATATTTAGTGGACACTTATAATTTTTCCTGTAATGCCTTGAGGGAAGCTTTACATGTTGATAAGAAGGCACTAGCAGTYCTAGTACGTGTTTTTATATGCTTTCCACTTCAGTTCCCGGTTGTGTTTAGGTGAGAAGGAAAAGAATAGCATTTTGTTATGGCTGAAGATTACAGTTCCTTCCAACCTGTGATTTTTCTTTATTTATAAAGTACTTTGGGCTGAATAGACTCTGAATTACTGTAGGGTTTACTGGTGCAAGCTAAAGTGCAGATTGCTTTTCCCAGTCATGAATTTCAGTTAAAAACAAACAACCGATGAACACATTTCCCTAGAGACTGATTTAAATAGGGGCATTTCATTTGTATAATTCCTAAATAACATTTTCCTGCATGTGTAGAGATAAAAGAGAGTTTTAGCTTAARATATTTTTGAAAACATGTTAGAGATGTTTTTTTAGACTTTGATTTTTCCTTTTTCAAGGGGACCAAGTAGGAAAATAGTTATTGCTCTTGGGTGAAGGCAGAATTTTTATGGAAAAAATAAAATTAAAAAAGTCAAATTTGGACCAAACTGAAAAAAAAGACATAATATTTTGAGATTACATCAAAACCATAACATTTGCAGTAGCAGTATACAAAATTATTTTTACTAACACTTTKGAATGAAGTTTTGGACTAAATTGCAAGCATTGTGCCATGACTGTACTGTTTTTTAGAAGRGGGTCTATTGGGAAATGAAATAGAAATTATTAGCAAAGGCTCCCTCATAGCTTATTTACAGTCAGCATTAGACAAAGTGTTATTTAGTGGGCAAATAAGCCTGCCAGATATGAAAGAGACAAGAAGAAATGTGTCTTGGCATGCTAGGGAGGATATAAGTATGGAAAAGGCAGAATCTATTATATTTGATAGTGATGGAATGTCGCCTGAAATGACCCTCCATTCTTGCCTATTGTTAACTTTTTCCCATGCAAAGGATAAAAAAAAAAAAAAAAAGCMACAGCCTGTGAATTCTCTAATAGCAGCTGTCTGGATGCTGGAAGAGCAAACTGTTTACATACATTATTACAGATTTCTGCTGGGTTGTTCTGGTGCCCTACCAAAATTGAGGTTCCCTTGTGGTACTGTAAAAACACAGAGATTGCTCTCACCATAAAGAGTTTCCAGTTGACACTCATGAGACAGAGACAGACRGGAGGGAGCAGGAGAAGTGGTTTTGTCCAAGGTCATGGCGTAGGTCAGCGGCAGCACCAGCAGGAAAACAGGACCCAGAAGTCTGGGTTTATGTAAATAGGGGCATTTACCAGCATAATCATTCCCAGGGAAGAATGCCCGTATGAGGCATTACGTGGGTATAACTCTAGCTGTCGAGGATGCCAGTGCAATTACATTAGTAAACTTTCCCAGGCTGATGAGCCCCTGCTCATGGGCTTCAAGCACAAAACCCCGTTGCAAGGAGACCTTCTGACAAAGAGTGTTGTTGGAAATCTAGCAAGAGGAAGGAAAGAAAAAAACAAAACAAAACAGCCCTCACTTCAATTAGAGGAAAAGATAATTCCTTTCAAGTTGAGAGGCTCGACTCCTGCTGGCCTTTGTTCTTARGCTTACCCTTGCTGTAATTTAACAGAGTAACTTGAATAATGCCAGTTTGTTCTGTGATTACCCTCAGCTGGAGCACAAAATTAATATCTCACTAAGTGATTCAGTACATGATGGGTGAACATTTAGTCAAACATGCCCTAAAAAGCTAGGATTTTCCATGTTTGCTGGAACTSTTTCAGTGACAATTAATTGCCTGTGTTCGTATATGTTTATGAACCTTAGTAAACAGGCAGCATATTTACGTCTCCCCATTACCTTCAGAAATAAACTTCCTGAAGAGAAAAAAAATCTCATGTTCCCTGATTGCAATCTAATTTTGAGTAAACAAGGGGTGGGGAAAGTGACTAGTAAGCAGGACTTTGGAGGGAGGAAGATGGGAGGAGAAGCATTTTCTCCCTCTGGAATCATACCACATCTAATGCTGGTAGTATTAGATTAGTATGCTGCAAGATAGAAATGGCCTTAGCTAGTCATTTTACTGGGGCTTTGTTTGCCTTTTTTATCCGAAGAGTTTAGACTCAAGACCAGATGCAATATTTACTGACTTCTGATGTGGACTTGCTATAGAAAATACCACCTTTGAAAGGAATGTCTTCTAACCTGTGCACAATCCTGGCATTTTCGGAAAGCCCTAAACTATTGATGTGTGATCCTATGATGTGCTAAAGCCAATGTCTCTCTCCCATTGYGTCTCACTGTCATTGCTCTGCTTTCTCTCCCCATGAGTCCCTTCCACAACTGAAGCCTTTCCCCCATCAGTTTTATCTGCTTTGGTTTTTACCGTGAAGTGAGGCAAGAGGAACCCACAGTTTTTTGTCACAACYGGGGCATTGTCATTGACTGGTCATGTTAATTCTCTTGCACACTGCAGGATGAACTAAGCCTTGCAAAGTGTTCTGAGGTGTAGGAAACAGACTGTAAGCAAAGGACTAAGTATTATTTACTTTGGTTGTATCCRTTAATATCTGCAGAAAGAGGACTTAGTACATCATTTCAGTCTGTGCAACTGACTGCTAGTTTCACTTTCTTGTGCTTGTAAGGGATTTTATTAGGTGGAAAATACAAACAATTTAGTGAATGTTCATTGTTGCTCACTTTTTCATCTAAAATTTTTCACTCTGCTGCTGTCCAAAGATTTCCTTTAGGTTTGGGTCTTTAGGTAAAAGTAGACTAATGGAAACACCCGAGTCATAATGTAATGACAGAAGATGAAGTGAAAAGTGAAAAATTATGAAATATGATGATAGATGGCAATCCTTTACTGTTGTCAATAATCTTATCCATTAACTCTTTCAGATTTACTTCAGGCCATCTACAGCTTTGCCTAATTCTAGACCTTGTGGTGGGTGATGGTTGATGCTGAAGGTCAGAGAGCAAACCTGGCTGGTTTTTTATGCAGGCAGGAAAGGTGTGTGTGTGTGTTTTCACACATTTTCAGTGGGGTTTGGTCTCTTGTGAAAGGAGGACACCTGAAAATGGTGGCATCCCCCAATCAGAGAGGCTCTGCGAATCCCAAACATTAATGCTGCTATTGTTAAGCTTCAGTCCTCTGTGTCTTTTCCTCCCCACCTTCTCTGTGGCTATCACATGTTTCACTGATGGTTGTACCAGGATGCGTCACTTCTTAGGTTAGCTCTCCTTAGGTTAATCAGCTTGATAAATGAGCCATTAAATAGTAAAATTCTCTGTTCATCAGTGAGGTTTCAAGGTAGCTGGATTGAACGAGCTGACAGATCGAAAAATAAAATCAGTGCTCTTCTTGTAACCCATCGTAAACAAGCTGTCACGCTTCACTGTGGTCTCTTTGTAGAAACTTTAATGAGTAAATAGCAAAAATAAAAGTAAGKGTAAAAATGTAAGCTAAATATAATTGTTCTTTTTTTATTTTTAATTTAACCTATTATTTTGTGTTAGGTGGTTGTATCTCTATTTCTCTAGTCCCGACTTAGAAAATTTTGACATAATTTTGTCAGAAGTTAAATTTTCTAGAATACATATTGCTGCTTTTTAAGAGCAAGGAGCTAGAAAATGTTTTAATTGCACCCTGACTCAGATACCTATGACTTWAGAAGGTTTTAGAAGGATAGATAAAAAGCTTATTAAGGAAAAAAAAAGTTAAGTAGAATTGTATTTTATCAAATAAAAGCCCCCGAATTTTCTAGTAGGTGTCTGCTTTTTTCATTTAGCTCAGTTTTTGTAAATGAAGAAATCTGCATTCTATGAAAGGAAAAATGCATCCAAACATATGTAATTTTTCTGTACTTCAGGCTGCCAGAAGAAGAAGTCTTTTTTTTTTTTCTTGTCAGTTTACTCCAGGTTTCTTATCCACAGCTTTGGTTGTTGCTGGGTTAATATCCTTTGGTGCCTGTCTTTGAATGTACTTGGCTGTGAAGTTTACAGATGATGTCTTCCCATTTATTTAATTTAATTTCTAAACTTCCCATTGAAGAGATTCTTGCTGCTCACCTGGCTTGTGGATCTGCCCTCACCAGTGGGAGCAGTGCCTTTGCAGATGTACTGGAAATTGGCTCACTCCCTGGGTTCCAGAGGCTGGGACTGGCTGGGGCTTGATAATGAACCCTCCCATAGGAAGAAAAAAAAAAAGTTGTGAAGTTTGCTCACTGTTGCTCACTGGGATCGAACAGCTTGTCTTTTCTTTTGAGGAACATTTATACTTAACACTCGGTAGGCAAACTGCTATTTCAGTTTGCAAGTGGATTCAGTTATTCAAATGCACAGGCCAGAAAATGAAGGGGATTCTATTTAAACAGTGTGCTCCCAAGTCACAGATGATCTTTTTGATGTCTGTATTTTGCAAATGGAAATTTTCCATTTTCCAGCACTAGCATTTGTTCAGAGGCTGTRTGCTATCTAAATCTGCTTTTGTGGCTGTTCATTTGCATTTTTGCTATGCTGTATTGCCTCCTGCCTTCTCCCCTTGGCCCCCCACTCTTTTATATTGTATTCCTGTTTTTGCTGCCTCCACTCTGTCTCGCATCTCTGAAGGCTCAATCATGCAAGATGCTGAGCACTCAGAGCATACAGCAGAGGCTGCTCAGCACCTGGTCAGGATTACAGGTGGAAATGGAAATTCAGAGCATCTGCATATTGAAGACATTTGCTGAGAGAGAGCAGGAGAAAGGTGGAGCTGTTACCCACTCAGATAATAGTCACACTTCTCCTGTAGCTCCCTACCTTTTCCCAGTTGTGAGAACTGCTGGAGCTACTAGCCAGTGCATCAGATGTGGAACTATGTGGAAATGTTGCGTTGAAATTTTATGGCAWGATTTGAAATACTCAGAGTAGTCAGATGATATAGCCAAAACAGTCCTTCCTGGATTTAAAATAATGGCCACGGAAAACCTTGCATGTTCATGTAGATTTCTTGGTCAGAAAGCAATTTTCTACTTCCTTTAGTATTTATCTTTTATTTCAACCAATACACATAGGTTCTTTCTTCTCCCAAATCTGGTTACATCCACTCTACAAGCMAACCGCTTAGCAAGAAAAACTGCGTTAATATCCTGAGGGAAAATTGAGAAGGTGAGGAGAGAAGCACAACAACTTAATTCTGGCAGTTGAAAGAACAATCTGAAAGTTGTCTCGGCTCAAAGTATCACGTACCGTCAAGTAATCACTGTCACTTCTGCAGATCCCAACCCTCAAACAGTCTATTTCACCCTCAGGGAAAGCCGGGGAGGGGGCGGGGGGAGAAGAAAGCGTAAGCAAGAGTATCACTGGAGTATCATTCACTTCAATGAGAGGCAGCGTATTTAAAGCTGAGCGTGATACTAACCGTGGGATTGGGAGGCGGGGATTGTAGGTTTCTCCTCCCATTCCTGTCTTTTTTCTATATTCACGTCTCAGAAGAGAAAATGAATGAAAAGGARGGATGCTCAGAAGAGGGACCACATGGACCTGGCCAGCTTGGGATTCATTAGGGAATGAAAATACTAAATAGTTTACCCAAYCAGGTTTTTCTTCTGAATCTGTTTTAGCAGATTTAGAAGCTGGGGCGACGGTAGTGCTCCACAGAGCTCATCTGGGTGCGCCAGAACCTGGTGAATGCCTGTACAGTGTTCTGGGMACAGAGCACTCGTTTTGCAAAAGTTTTTCTCCTGCAAGAGGGAACAAATCCCTGTGCGGGCATGGCATGGCATTCTGTATGGCAGAGAGCTGGTACCTACCTACTGATGATTATTAATGCCTGGTGATGAAAGCACAGTGTATAGGCAGTATTTTGAGCGTGTCTATGGCTTCCCGCACTGCACTTTCCATTAAGCTGCTTTCTTTTGCTCATGGATTACCCGGCTATGGGGCAGTTATAGGAATCCATAACAAAACCCTCTGCTTACTAGAGCAGCAAACTGCCAGAGTAAAGCGTGATATTTCCATGTTCCTGTCATGTGCAAGCACGTGCCCACAAACCAAAACACAGCTGGCAAGTCTAATTTTAGCTCCACCAGCCTTGAGAAGTGTCCCTTTAAAGAAATTCTTTTTATAATTCTTTTTTTTTTTTTTTTTTTGGAAGCAATTTGGTTGATAATACAGCAGCTGACAATCCCGCTGAAATACTATGGATCATTTAAATAAAAACAAAAAGAAACTGCTGCCCCACATTTTTTCCTCAAAATTTTATAAATAGGCGAAACCACTGCAGAAAGGCCCAGGAATCTGATGACATGTTAAAGAAATAAGTTATTTTAAAAAAGGAGAAACGCTAGGATTTGTGTAGAAGAGGAAACATTTTGTTATCCACGCACTTTTTTTTCCTGATGATTTATAGCCCTGTTGTAAGACAGACTCTTCCTTCGAGTCTTTCGGAGGATAAATATTTGGGATCGCGGTGCTGACACAGGTCCTGCACGCCTGGGATCTGTGGCAGGTGTGGGGCTCTCGGCCGGACGCGGGGGCCACACCTGGCCCTCACCTGGGCCCGGGCGGCGGCGGCAGCTGCTCCGTGCGGGGGAGCCCGGCCGGGGGAARCGCAGCCGCGGGTAACTTTTGTGGCACCGTGGTATTTTCACACGTCTGGGGCAAGGCACCGGCACGTCAGGCCGGCCGAATTTCCTCTTTACCCTCTTCCTCCATTTTGTTCCAACTTTAAATAAACCAAGTCTTATATAAGCGGTCTAACAAAGTATGTATTTAATATGTCTGGCCCGGGGTCGCCTCTCCGCGAAGTGCCGGATGACGGTGCGGAGTAGTTTTCTGAAGGGGGAGGACGACGACGACTTCCCTACTCGGCGACCAGGCTCTGTGACCTTCCCCCGCCCGTTTGTTATTTATTTATTTTTAAAATTAAAATCATAAATATAAACCCGCTCTTCGGGGCTGCTCTCCCTCCTCCCTCGCCCCGCGGCGTTAGGGTTTCCCGAGTCCCACGGCCGCTTTCCGGAGCTGCCCGGTCGGGCGCGGGCGCGGAGCGGGGCGGGCGGGGGCGCGGAGGCGGCCGCGCGGCCTGCGCCGACCTCCCGGGGGAGCGGCGCGCCGAGGTCCCTCCCACCGGCGGCGCGGCGCGGAGGGGGTTTGAATGAAAGACAGGACGAGCCCTGAGCACCATGTCACTCCGTGAGGGAGGCAGCGGCAACTAGACTGGGGAAGGCTCTTCCCTCCCCCCCTTTTTTTTTATTTTCTTTTTTTTTTTCTTT
>NW_026623593.1:229030-238889 GCF_030028575.1 Malurus melanocephalus
TTTTTTTTTTTTTTTTTTTTTTTTTTTTTTTTTTTTTTTTTTTTTTTTTTTTTTTTGAATTTGGTTGGAAGGGGGGTGGGTGGGGAAGCGAGAGGGGAGGGCTCGAGAGCGGGGCGAGCCGAGGAGAGAGGACGAGGAGAGCGAGCGAGCGAGCGGCTCTGCGGAGATTTGGAGTTGCACTGTCTTCCCGGCTCCTGTGGCAGGACGGTTCCCTCCCGAGCCGGGCAGCGGGCACCGGCGGAGGCACGCTGCTGCCAGCGGGGGAGGCGGGCTGCTCCGCCGCGGGCACCCGGGCACGGGGCTTCCACCCACCCACGCACACACACCCGCACACACCCCCTTCGCGCACACGCACGCACACACACACACACACGCAGACACACACGCGTATATGTTCGTGCGGGCGCGTTTTTGGCTGCGCTGGAAGTAGCGTGCGGTAGACGGCGAGGAAGTCTCGGCAGCCTCCTCTGTCGCCCGCGCTGTCAGGAATAGCGGCGTGAGAGGAAGAAAGGCCCTGGGGCACTACACCCTGCCAACGAGTTCCCCGCACCAGCTAGAMGGACTCCAGCTACATGGGCAAACGCCTGGACCAGCAGCCAATGTACCCCCAGTACACCTACTACTACCCCCACTATCTCCAAACCAAGGTAAGGGCTGGCGGGGCCGGGCGCCTGGCGGGGGATGGAGAGCGGAGCCGCGCGAATTGCGGGCTCGCCTCTTCTCTTTGGCGATTTTTCTGTCTCTTTCTCGGGTTTGGTGTCACGCAGAGCCGAGCTGGTAGGCAGAAAGCAGGCGTGAGAGAGGCAGGAAGGTTACTGTCTGTGCTCCCCTTTATTTCTTTATTTCTTTTAATTTTTTTTTTTTTTCCCTAAGGGCTGCTGGCGTCGGCTAATTCCTTTTTTTGTTTGGGGAGAACAGTGCGGTTAACGCTATCGTAACAGCGGGCAGGTAGTGTGTTTGTTATGGCATGGGATAAAGATTGCTCTGGACAGCATCGGACATGAAACATTTTGATGGCTCTTTCAGGGATTTCTACAGTTTATTCGTAGCTTAAAAGCATTTTGCTGTTAGAAAAGCAGACTGTGGCGACTCAAACTTTTAATCAGCTGAGGAGGAGATGCTGTGGAGCTCAGAGGAGAGCTCGGAGCTAACCGACTGTAAATCTGGTGGAGTTTGTTTCAGTGCATTGCACTGCTTTTAATATTTCATTAAATATTGAGGATGATATGGCTGTACTCTGTTRCATTTAAAAGGTCTAGAAATAGAGGGTAACTACTTTTAGAGAGCTTATCCTAGTGCGGACGCTTCCGTTTTCTTTCTTCTTTTCTTAATAATTTTTTAAATGCCAGCAGACTGGAAAGCAGGCCTGCCTCTCCTGGAGAGGCTGAGTGAAGTCTATGCTACCTGGCCATGAGTTAGTTAATTAAAGCCTTATTTTTATAATACCATTGTGTAATAGTCTGCTCTCTGAAAAGATTTCCTGTGTGACCAAGGGACAGTAACAAAAGAAAGCMCTAAACCGAAAGTTTGCAAACCCTGTTAGGACACTGTATTTGGAGAAAAGAAAAAGGAAAAAATACACACTTCACAAGGTGAAGTGTGACCTCACAGCCACAGATTAACAGTTTCAGTAAATAAACGAACATCCTTTAGGAGGGAAAAGCCAAGGCAGGGCGCACACACGTGCGCATGGCACTGCGTGCACATATACACATCGCGCTTCTGTGGCAAATTTAACACATGGGACATTTGACGTATGCATCTGTGTGTGGTGAAGTGCCACAAGGGAAGCTGACTTCTCCAGACTTTTGGTTAGAAGCACGGTGATCTGGCTGTGGTTGTGAAAAGATAAGTTACATTCCTTGTTAATAAAAATTACTTTCCCGTTAACGTTTATAGCCCGACTACTGCATTATATAAATTAACTAATTGTAAAAACTGCGATTCAGGCTGGTTGGAGTTGTGATGACACCAGAAGCACTCAGGATGATTACAGCCTTATAATTCATGGAAAGGTTACCTCTCACTTCTTTGCTCTGCTGTTTCTTTCACTGCATCATGCAGATTTTTTTTTGGCATAAAATTAATCCTTTTGTAATTTTGTATTTTGGAGTGAATTTTATAATTTCTCCCCCACTTCCTTTCAAGGTCAATCCAAATAGCATTTTACCTTTGTGACCATTTAGTGTGTAATGTTGCTGTTGCAGCAGTAGCCCGTCACTAGCTTGACTGCAATATTGCCTATAGCTTTAACTGTTTGGGGGATTGGGGGATGCAAGCTGATGCTATTCCTCAAAACCTGGCAAGCCAAGGACATGAAACAATTGATGGTGTTTTTTTGAAAGAACAATAGCCTCGAGTATTGGACTAGAAATATTGGACATTCCATCCCTTTTACTCACGTAGCTTGCATTTTGCCAGTTGTGGGTTTTTTTTATTTTTTTCTTAATTTTTTTAAAAAAAATTGTAAAATAAGCTTTTTGAGGAAAAAAATAATCTTATATTTGAGCCTAAATGAGAAACAATAGTTCTTATGTACTATGACTTTTTTAACCCCTTGCTTTAAAAAATAACTTAAATGTGTTTTTATAGCCAGTATATAAAATTATCAACCCTGTGAAAAGTCRTGCATCTATCTTGACACATTTGCACTCTTACAATAAGGACAGGTAAAATTTAAAATCATTRATACATTTTATATGCCGTTATTTTTTTCTTATTTTCCTTGATCCATATCTAAGCGCGTACGTAAACTCTAAATAATAAACACACATACACGTGCATATATATAAATATATATATATTTATATACAGATGCAAGTATTTCTCTTCTACAGACCATAAGACTTTAAAGTAGTGCAGACAGGCAGCATCTGGATTTTGTTACCTTAAAGCTAGCCATCAGCTTCTGGGACATTTTAAAGCAGTTAGATCTATTGTATGTCTAAAGCTAATAGTTGAGTAATCAAATAATCTTGTGGTGGAGAGCTGTATCTTTTGTCATCCCTATTGGAGCCACACGCATAAATAAACCTTTGTATGATTCCAGCCGGCCTGAGAACTTCAGCTTCTTATTTTCCAAAAACTGCTCTTTGTACCAAGGATTCAGCTCTACAGAAAGAATGTRTTTTTATGCTCATAGTCGTGCATGCTGAGGGGGGTTGTGTGTGCATTCATTTGTAATTAAGAAAGAAATTCTAGGCTTTCTTATGGCATTTCTGTACAGCTTCTGAAATTCGGAGTGACAGTATGTTCAACAGGCAGAGTTTGGAAATTCAGGTTCCCCAGCGTATTTGGGTGAAGTGCTGCTTTTGCTTTGCTCGTTTGGTGAAGTTGCCTTGGTTCTCCTTTGAGAAGTACCGCATTACTGTACATCACGTCCTTCTCACGGGGGAGCCCAGAGCTGYGCAGGATTTCAGCCTACAGTCTGTGTGTGTGTGTCTTCTAACGTGGTTAGCACGTTGTTGTGCAGAAAGGGTGTAAATGAATAGCTATATGGGTAATGGGAATATAAATAGAAAAAATGGATTCCATATGTTTGTGTGATCRCTTTAACTTTTTAGTGTTTTGTGGCCTTTTGTGGAACACAAAGCATGCACTCGTTCAATTTACTTGTGCTCCTTCATTATCAAATGCCACCACTGAAGCTAAAACTTTAATTTCAGGTTTAGGAAAAACCATTGTCATCCAAAAAAGAAAAGAAGGGGAGGGTGTCAATCCTTAAGAGACGATTGCAAGGAATTTATTATGTCTCTTAAGGACAAGCACTGAGTTTGAGGAAAGACATAATCTTATTCTTGTTTTGGTGTGACACTGTCARACACTTCGGTTTCAAAGTACAGTTTTGGAACTTCTTTAGGCAGATGCTCCAATTGTCCTAGGAGTTTATTTCAGTGTAAGTGTTTCTGTTACTGTTGTAAGTGAAGCATCGTCTTGTGTTCTTGTTGCAAAAAATATTGCAGAGGGGTGGTTCAGCTCATGTACGTCTGATGAGAATCTGTAGTACTTTTRTAATCTATTTTGAGATGTTAAGAGAATTTCCTTAGTTGCATCCTTGCTTGATGGTGTAACTACTCAAACAACTGGTTTACAGGAGTGTGTTGCAAATTGTCACATAAAATGTTAATGGTGCCAAATCTTGCATTGTGGTCTGAATTTTGTTCTTTTGTTTCTCGCTTGCCAAAGCAAATTCTTTTCTCTTTGCCATTTTGCACAGAAGAAAACAAAAATAAGCACTATGAAATATCATGTAATGATGTGAAAAAGGGGGGAAAATATTAACTCTGAATATATTTGAAAGAGTCTCCTTGATTTAGTAGATGATGTTTTATCTTTGTCCTCTGCTGTTTATTATTAGACCTTTTGCTGGGGTCAGCTTTCTTTGCAAACAGTCTACTGAAGAAAACCCTAATCACTTGGGTAGAAATGAGGRGGTGCCACAGTTACCTGTCGACAGGAATTGTTTGGTTTACGATTGCTRTACCTGCACTTGGAGTAAAAATATGCCAGTTAAGCAGCTATTTCCGTGYGGTTTGCTTTCATGCATTCTCCAGATATTTCCTACTTATTAGTCATGGTTTGGGTCTGSTAGTTTAACTCTCATGGTGTTGACTCTGTAACCCAGTCAGAGGGCTGAAACACCCCAAAATGAGAGRCAGTGTTTACAGTACCCACAGTACYTCTTCATCTCTGTATGACTGATGCATGGGTGAACGTGTGCAAAAGGAAGAACTGTGATTTCCCAATGCCTGCCTGAATAGAACCCCATCGCTGTGGCTCTGAAAGGTATGCAGACTGACCTGCATGCAAGAGGGCWCAATGAGCATGTTCCTGAAATGACAGATAGGTGCACCAGCTGAGGTGAAAACAATTACGAAGTTCAAACAGGTGTACTCAGAAGAGTTTAAGTTTGAAATAAGGATTTCATGGGTACACATTTTTGTGTGTGTTATGCCTCCTTTTTCACATTTTTAGGGCATCTTTTGGCATGAGGGAACCGAGGACTTCTTTCAGTTGTGTGCCATGAGCATACCTCTGCCTCCTTGCTCCATCACTCTCTTTTAGAAAATGTCCGTTTAGAACCGGTGAAAAGCTTTAGCCTCTCTTCACCTTGTACCTACCAATCCYGTGCTCTTTTGTCACTCACGTTTCTGTTTGGTGGGTTTACGGCATTCCCCACTTTTGGCCATCTGGCCATACAGAAGGCCTTGAAGAAAGCGTTCCAGATACGGAGATGCCTGACAGGGCTTCTTTGGCTGGTAGTGTTCAGATTGTGTTTGGTGCCTGGTGTGAAGCAGGGGTCAGGTGTAAGGAGTAATTCATCAACCACACACTGATTTCAGGCTGCATTTCCAACCATCTGCAGCTTGGATTGCTGCCAGAGCTCAAAAGTCTAGCTGGAGCCCATGTGATCGTGCCAAAGTAAAGGCAAACACTTGCAAATAGAGAAATGCATTTCTAGGAATGAAGTTTGTTCGCACTTAGCCCCTGTTTGATTCAGTATGTCACGGCGTGTTTTAAATGCCTCAGAGAGCTGCCCAAAAGGAATACAAATTCATTTAAATGCCATTTAAAAATATTTCAGCCTGGCTATAATTTTGATAGCAATATTAATATCTAGCTCCAGTATTTGCCAATTGGCTCAAACAATAAGAAAGATGAAACTTGTGTTCCTCTGAAAAATGCAGAAATATGTCAACTCATTTGCTTTCCATTTATCCTTGCAYGCCTGGATAAAAATACTTTTGTTTTAAGGGACACGATGATATGTATTAAAATGGTGTTAAATTTCTCGATTGATCTTCCTTTCATATGTTGCCTCAATGTAAGTCTTTAAATTAAAAATGAACCAACCCACAAAAAGAAGCACCAAGCAGAAGAAAACCAACAAMCAACAAACAAATTGAAAACCCCCCAGATCAAACCTGTGGAAAAAGAAGATTCAAATACTTACTACTTCAAACACTTATTATGATATTCTATGGTTATTTATTTTGCAAGCAGATATTTTATTTTATTTCTGTAACAAAAGATGGAAGTTGCAACATTTGCCAGATTAGGCTGCAAAGATCTTGCWGTGGAGAGTGCTGTGTGTTAATAGTTATAATTTAGAATGCTTTATACAAGGTGCCCTTTCAAAATAAAATGCATTGGTTCAGAAATGAACTGGTTGGTTTTTAATGCRTGAAGTCCTTTCTAAGAAAGTATGATGGTATGCTTGCACTTTAAATTAAGTATCTTGGTAAAAATCATCAGACTGTCGGTTCTTAAATTTCCATGAATTAAAAAACAGATAAGAAAGGATGCATTTCAAGTAGGATGTCTGAGTTCATTTCAGGTCTTGCTGTGAGTAGCCTGTATAGTATTGCCTTTGCATATAATTGCAAGCAGCATTTTCTAATTCAATTTTTAGGGTTTTTTTGTTTGGTTTTTTTTTTGTTTTGTTTTTTTGTTGTTGTTGTTGTTGTTGTTTTTTTTTTTTTTTTTTTTTTTTTTTTTTTGTGGGTTTTTTTTTTTTTTTTTTTTTTTTTTTATTTTTTTTTTTTTTTTTTAGGGTGGGAAGTGAATTTTCTACTATTGATACTCCAGGCAGGGACTTTGCATTTGCTTGCAAACAACCCCATTCTGGACTGTCCAGGAAGACAAGCAGACTCTTAAAAAAAACTCGAGAGTCTGGTTGTATTTTTATTTCTTGAAGAAAAGAATTTTAGTGCTAGAAATTTTATGTAGAGGAAAATAGTTAATGTGTCTCAAGAACTTGCTTCCAGTGCTGCGTTAAAATTGTGTTTTGTAACAGTCTCATCAGCTACAGCTGTATGTGATTAAATAGTGTAATATCAAAAGCATGTGTGAATAAGAGCTTTTATGATATAGTTGTTCTGTACCAAAGACTGCAGATGGGCAGAGCAGGGAGACAGAGAACAGTGATTTACTCAGATATTGTCAGAGCCTGTACTCCGACTGTTTCTGTAGTGATGTTTTGCAATTGCTTTCCCACTCATATGGGCAAGACTGAGTAACAAAGGGACGTTAAGAAGTGAACAGTTTTACAAAGAGAGCCATTCTAAACAAGCAGGTATCAGCCCAAGAATGGTATCCACTGATGCAGGAGGACGTACCAATATTTTAAGTAGAGGATTAATAATAATAWTATTGAATAGAAGTTATAGTGAGAAGGATCTGTTCTGCTTCCTTTGAAAAATCAATGAAAAATATTCAGTTGTCTTCAGCAAGACAGAATCAGGCCTACAAAGCGCATACTGATCCCCATGGAAAAACCAGGACAGCTGAACAATATGCAGGTTAAAAAAAAAAAAAAAAATAAATACAGTCTCAAGAGAAATAAAAACAGTCTATCAAAATGATTCTACATTGTGCAAGGGGCTGAGGACATTCCTTTTGTGATACTTAACAGCGTTTTGTGTTTGCTGTGGCTATAATTTCTATTTAATATCATTTATCATGATTTATAATTTTAGAGAATGAGCAGCATAAACCAGAGGCTTTGTCTTTCTGTCTGTTTCTCTCTCTGCCAGTTGAGATATGATTTATACAGAGCGGAAGTCTAATTGCCATAGGAGATGTCTCACATGGAGCCCAGTGCCTAGTCTCTTCTGCAAGAGACTAAGTGCGGTTAATCCACAAAAAGTATCTGAGAGCTGGTTTTGCTTTTAGTTATATAATTCTTAAGATAAAAATACTGTGTAGCCTCTTTGAAATTTGAAACAAGTCAGTTTTCTCCGTAGGTCTTTTCTGAGGATACTGTGTTCCAAATGGAGAAGTGAAGCAAAGGTTGCTTGTCCTATCTGTAGCTACAGATTGGAAGCTCGAGTTGAATTTCTCAGTCATACTTTTATATTTTGTTGGTTTACAGCAAAGTCTAATCTCTTCCCCTGAAGTTTTATATAATCTGAAAGGCTTCAAGTCTACCAATTTCAAATAAGAAAAAAAGATTATTTTTCTTTCTTTTTTGATAGAAAGACATTTCTTTCTTTCTTTATTTCTTTCCTTGTTTCCTTGTTTGTTTCCTAGTTTGTTTCCAAGCTTGCTTGCTACCACGATGTAAATAAATTCCCTTTCAGCTTATTTGTTGTAAAATCAACTTCAGTATCAAATGTGGTAGTTTATTAAAAAGTAAATATTTACATTTTAAGTGCATCATTTGTGGYATATTTATGCAGATGAAATTGTTTGGACAGATTTTCTATGAGGGTTCCTCAGTTAATTGTATTGACTTCATTCAGATGCAAATGAATGAAATAAACCACCTGACATATATAGATCATAGTAGAAGCCAGAAGATGCATAAGATTTCATGTTTACAATGTAAAGCACTCTGATATTTTGTTCCTTGTTGGTGTCTTCCTGACACATGTTTTATGGTTAGTGCCATGTGGTTGATGATGATTTATGGTCTGTCATGTTGTGGAAGTGATGTCACTCCTGTGTTATTCAAATTTRTTCAAGCAGATAAGTTGTTGAACAGATTTGTATTCCCCCCTCCCCAAGTATAAATCAACCAGCAGTTTGTTTTTATTCTGTGAGTTTGCATCCATAGACTAAATCCTGAAGCTGCACTTAAATGCTCTGCTGCAGAATGTGGCAGAGTGGAGTGGGAAAGTCTTACTGGTGGACCAACATGATGTTGTATTYAACTGATTGCTCATTTGGCTTCTGTTCCACTCCCTTCCCCACCCACTTTCCCAGCCCTTCCTCTGCCCAGCTATATTTAGAGACCAGCCATGCCGAGCCATTCAGAGTTCAGTATCGACGCTGCACAGGAGCCTGACCTTTCCGCCTTGCGCCGATGGGAGATGGCAGGGCTGGAGCAACCATCGAGGCTCCTGTGTCTCGCCTGCAAGAAACGCTGGTTATTCGGAACAGTGTGTGATGTAATCTGGTTGCCTTCCCGGTTGAGAAGCCGGCAGCATTTGTGCCAGGTCTTTGGGAGGGAAGAAAGGCAAACTGAAGATGCAGTGGATAGGGCAGAGGGCTGTTCTGGGTGCGCAGTCCCAGAGCTGGTGAAACCTYGAGGTGGTGCATTGGTGACTTGTGAGAGAAAGGGATGTTAGGGAACTTCAGATGGAGGCGTTTCACCGGAGGAGGAGACAGGGGAGCCTGGTGTACCGCCACATCACAAAAGGTTTTTAAAGCTAGGTATCCATAGTTACCACAGGAGAGTTAAAATCTAGATTTCAGGGACTCACCTGGTGTAATGTCCTCCTTCCCTTTAAAGAAGAAAGTATTTGGCAGTTCTTAAAGCTGGAATGATGTGCCTGTGTGAATTCYCCGGTGCTCAGAGAGCTGCCTGTTTAAAGTTTGCTCTATTTTTCCCTCTTGTTCTAATTTTTCCGACTGTGGAAAAAATGGCATTGCAATTCATAGCCTTATGAGGGACTTGTTAGTTTCTTTATGTGGTCAGGAATTGTTTCTCCTTTTGCTCTTCAAAGGCTGTTGCTGCTGAATATGCTTTAAAGGGAAGGAACTACTTGCTTAGACAAAGGCTGCAATCCTTATTTCTTCTCTTTCTTACTTCTCTCTGACCTTTTATTGAGGGACATGCATATAAATAAATTCTGCTTTTTGGTGTCATGCAAGCTGATAGATAGTCTTACAAAGAGAGAAGCATAATGGGAAATGCAGTCTTCATTTCTGCTCTCTCATTTTGTAGTGATGAATTTGGTTTGGTGCCAGTTAGTAAGTACATGACCTTTTCCCTMCATCTTTTGATTCATGACAGGGAGTGTCAGAGCTGTGTTAGTGATCTCTTGTTTCAGCTTTTAACAAACTATGAAATATTAAAAATTAATTAGGTCACTTAGAGCTCGGCTAATATGTCACTGATGCAGGGTGGTGATTT
>NW_026623593.1:238924-298263 GCF_030028575.1 Malurus melanocephalus
AGAGACATATCACTTTTAAGTCAGGACATTTTTATCTTGAAAGTGTTGTCTTTTAAAGACAAACCAAACAAGATATTTTGCAAAGATGGTGTTATCRGCCACATTCATTAAGTGTTCATTCCAGAAAATCGTATAGTCTCTCAGCCTAATTGGAGCTAAGTTTTTCAGTGTATTTACTTTAAGATCAGAACTGCCGACAAGCCTCCTTTTAGTATCAGCTGAGATGTGTCTACACAGCTGTCGATGTTCTGCTTAGCTGCTATACACAAACCGATAATCTACCTCATGTAAMTGAAGGGTACAATATACACTCGTTTGGTGTGCAAATGACACTTCTGAAATTGTTTAGTGAGAGGGAGACTGGTGATGAAAATGTACAGTAAATGGTACAATGAATAAGGTAAAAAATAGGACCCATAGCTCTTAGACAAGCCTCTGCCTGGTTTTGCATTCATGAAAACTACCTTTAATACCACTCTATACCTGAAAGACATCAGAAAAAAGTCAGAGGCACTGCAGTCCTTCAGATGTTTGACAAAGCGTGCAGCAGGACTTGGTAAGCTGAATGCTTTACTCRGGCTGTACTAACACGACGTTTACTGTGTCAGCTTAGAGCTGCACTAAGTGTACTGTTAAACAATCCTTCGTGAAAGCAAGCATAAAGCAGACACATTGCTGTGGCCTTTAGCAAAGCAGCTGGGAACTTTCTGCCTGGGGGAGCATCACACTCGTTGGATTTCATGTTTGTGCTCTTTGTTTCTCTTTGGAGCTTTTGCATCCTAAAGAAATACATGGGTTGATGCAAATATTTCCATGTCCTTTTTGGTATTACTTTTACTGTGGGTGTCAGCCGGTGGTGCACGATTGGGCAATAATAAACCTGGCTGATGTGTGGTGACTCAAAGATGGCAGTAATAGCACTTACTAATCCCACATATCTGTCATTGCCTCTCAGATAGATACAGGTGTGCTCTGCACYGAGTTGTCTTGAATTTTGAGATTATGGATATAATCCCTGTCTCTAGGAACAGCTGTGAGAAAGATGTAAACTTCTGGCCCACCAGGACATGCTTGTTATCTGTGTGATTTAGAAGCCTTGCYGGCCACTCAGTTCCTGCTTTATATCTCTGCCATTTTATGAAATCACTGTAATTGTATACAGTTGTCCCTGTGCAACATGCAATTTCCTGTAGTTTGAAAAGCTTTCAGCTTAAGATTGTCTAAACTTAATAGCATAAACATTAATTTACTGTGTTAGATGGGTTATTGGGTGTTTTTAGCATGCATAAGTAAGTCTGGCAGTAATTGTGCTGGACAGAAAAAATAAGTTTTGTTTCCTTCACTGTCTGYCCTGCTTTGACTTAAATGGATCCCTGGTGATGGTAATACTTAGCATGTAGCAGTCATTTCAATTTTCAGTGGGCTGTATAAACATTAACTAATCTTCAGAGCCCATTCTGAGAGGCGCCTTAAACACCTTATTTGCTCATGCAATGGCTGCAATGCAAATAATGACCTCAGCTTTCAGAAGCCTGTACCGGATTATCARGAGTTGGGGGATAGACTTGTGCAGCATCCACACCTTCTCTCTTTGGGCAGAATCTGGAGGCAGGAAGGCTGTCGCTGTTTTATGAGCAAATGCTGTGCACGAGTGGCATAAGAGGGGAGACAAAGCTGCAAAAAATRAAGGGAAAGCATTTTGAGAAGGTGGCATGTTCATCTCTGGTTATCCAGTAATGTTGAGTGCCCACAGCTTTAGCAGATGGAGTTGCCTGATACATTTGATACTAAACCCAATATAACTYACAGACTTGAAGCAAGTGCCTGAACCTGCCTGCTGGTTCAACATTACACCTTCCTCTTGAGCCTTTCTGCAGGGGAAGAGGACAAATGGAGCAGGGTGAGAGGATGTACTACCTCAAGGAGAGGAATTCCCTGATGTGTCCCCAGTGCTGGAGAAGGAGGTTGACTGCAGTCCTGTTAAGGTGCCTGAAAAAGATGTTTGTGGTGTTTGACCTGTGCTATGAGGGGTGGATCAAGGCCCAGCTTGCAGTGTTTTAATTTCAAACAGTGCTTGGCCCAAATGTTTCCAGAAGACAAAAACTTAGCAGACACCTGGACAAGGATGCAAAGGACTTCTTCATTCTTCCAAGTAAAAGAAGGAAAACTGCTTTAAAAGTGTGCCTGTGCACAGTCCCCTGTCCAACTGGCCCTTTCCAGCTTTGTTAGGCACTGATGGGAAGGTTATACAAAAGCAACTGTCACAATTCCACCAACATTATGTAAGGAAACTGGCCTGTGTTCGAGTCCTTCAGGTTAATTTTTCAGATGTACAGCACCCTGTTAATCACCAAGGCAATAGAAAAAAGTTATTTATGGGTGGGTGTTAGCTAAGTAGTAGTTGATAGATACMAAGCTGTCGTGGCCAGCTGGCTTTGGTTTTCTCGTGCCCGACGTTGTGTGTCTTGCCAGGACTTATTTTAGATTTTGTGTTGTCATTACTCTTTTTATTCCTCTCACCTTGGCTTGTAACAGTATCATATGTGCTTCCCTCTCTGTCRTGTTGGAAATAGTTGCCTTTTAAAAAAAATCGCAGCTTGTTTGGCTCAAAGGTACTTCGTGGATGGGAGAGAAGACGATATTCTTGATGCTAATAACTTCTTATGTCCCTTTTGTTTTAAATATGTGAAAACACTACAAACAAGGGTTGGTTATTGGTGTTTTAAAACTGAACAAGGAACTGTGCCAATGGCCACAAAGATGTAGATTGTGATTTTACAATGTGTGTTGAGGAATGAAGTAGGACTGCCATGCTCCAGCAACAGCCGATGAAGTAGGYGTTTATGCTTCATCTCTCCTGGTCTTTTAGCAAGGAGTAAATTATTAGTTGTTTATTATTTCTTAACCTTCAGTGGGTGACTTCCTTTCTGCGCTAGTCAGCTATTTTGAGGTAGAGATACGTGGATTTTATTTCCTTCCTCCTCTTTCCCACATTCTCATTTGCTCTCAGGACAGATTGTCAGGTAAGTGAGTGCCTTCTTTTTTACCAGCCTGAGGGTCAAAGAGGTGATCTGAAGCTTAGGTGACAAGGACAGACCCTGAAAAAGTTGAGGCATAAGGGCATCTTTACCATGAAATGAATGCAAGGAAAGCCATAAGCCTTTTTTTTTTTCTACAATTTGTCTGTCATTTATGATTTAGCAAATCCACCTCTTTACCAATGTCTTGTTTTGATTTTTTTCCCCTCCCTGTTCAGGTTTTTTTTTTTTTTTCCTTAGCCTTTTAAGAACTCTGGTGGTTTTCATGTTTCTTTCACCTAGTTCTTACTGTCTGGCATGAATTCTGCCATTTGATCATCACAACTTTTTTTTATATATCGATATTGCCACTGTATTTCCTGAGCCAGTCATACTCTTCCCCTCTTTATTTTAAAATTTTTTTATGATCTTTTACTGTTGCCTCTGACTGTGCAGTTCAGTTGTGCTGAGCTGCATACAAAACCAGGGTAAGAGATAGTTCCTGCCTGCAGGAGTTTATGAGCAATGTAAATAAGGCAGCCTCACAAAGGTGGGTAGGACAGCAACAGGGAGAAGTGAAGTGCCTGGTGGGAGGCTGCATTGCACAGCACTGCCAAGACCTGGATGGTGGATGCTAACCGGTGTTTCTTGTTTACCCATACACTGTGTGCTACTTCATCACCTTGGGAATGAGTCGCTCTGCCTTCCCAGTTCACGCATTGCTGATTTTCTTTCATTTGCTTCCCTAATATTTAGGGTTGCACATAGTCGTTTCTCAACTACCTCTGGGCTTCCCTGGGCTCTAATTTCTCCATCTTTGCTGCTTGGTGGCCAGTCTCCCGTGCACTTTCTGGCAGATTTTGGGTGTGGCAAAGTGAGGGAAGCCATGGAGTGCCTCTCTGGTGCTGCCTGTGTCAGTAAACTGGCACTGAACAGAGTCTTAGCTGATGCTTGCTGCTGGCTGACTCCACGGAGAACGTAATGGAACTGGACAAAAGAGCGCAGCAGTTGAGGTCAGTGTGAGACAAGAAGYCTATTCCCAGCAGATGAGAGCTCTGGAAATATCCTGGTGTTCCATGGCTGGGGGTTTGTGCCCGCTGARGATTAGAGCTGGTATTTTTCCCTGCTTGCTTCCAGTTTCACTGAGGCTGTAATGGTGCAACAGAGCCCTGCTGCCCACAACTGTTTGGTGCTTTTGAAAAGTAAATACTGTAGGGGAAAGGGAGGCATGTGTCTTGCACTTGAGCAAGTTGGCTGCTGGTAAATGCTGAAATTTCAAAGGGGCAGTGCTCTGTACAGTAGCTTGGGGCCTCAGAGTCAGAAGTGCTGGTCACCTGCAGCTCCTATTCATTTCAACTAGAACCGTATGTACTTTGCACTTTTGAAGACCAATAGCTCCTTAGGGCTTAAATGTTACCTTTTTTTTTTTTTTCCTAAAACAGCAGTTGCAAGCTGACAGGGAAATTTTTCACTTTTACTGTATTTTTTTTGTAGGGGAAGAAAAGAGGGTTGGGAGACAAAGGAAAGAAGTTTGGGTCTTTCAGGATGATTTTGTTTGGATTATTTTTTAAAGTGGYAATAGAATGTATTTCCAAAAACAAGTACCACTCTAAACAGGTAACTCTGCATTTTGTTAGTAGCATGCTGTTAATGATGTAAATAACTGTATTGTTGATTTTGTTTCAGCAACTTAGATTGGATAACAAAGAGGGGCGTGATTTCTTCCCTTCATTTTAATATTTAAAAATCTTGTGGCATCTAGGTTGCATGGACTGTCAGGAAATGATTACTTGCTTAGATAGAAAAAAATGCAACAGRAGCTTCTCTAGCAGTTATGTGAAGTTTATTTTTATTAGATATGCATTTTGAAAAATACTTACTGCTTTGGTCTGTTACCAGCTCTTTCAGTTATATTAGGCAGGAATTTATTTTCCTAAAGSTGCTCTAGTGCAAAAGGATCTCAATTTTCAAAATGTGTGTTTGTGTATGTACCAATTCTAATCTCCCTCTAGATTGCAGGGAAAAGCTTGAAGGTTTAACACAGATATTCCTAAAAGGCTCAACAGTCACACAATAAAAAGCAGAATGTTGTCWTCTAAAAAGCTTGGGATGTAACATCCAGCCTCACCAGGTCTCCCTACGTTTAGATGTAGGTTACAGTGCTGAATATTTCTCGAGTTTATAGACAGTAGTTTTGGGGTTAACGCTCTGCTGATGATTGTTGACTTTTTTTTAATTAGACACACATTTTGAAATTCTGGGTTTGTGTTTCATATTGATGCCAAGTGCTGCTGTATCTGTTGCTTACTCAGCATTTACAGTGGGAATATCCAAAGCCGCCAACTAGAGGAAAAAAACCCCTGTGCCTGATTTGTTTAATTGTATTAATTTTCTACTCACTGAGGTTGGTAGAAGTGATTTATTRGGACAGATGGAGTGCTTGTGTTGGGAGACTGGTGACCTGTGAGGTGTTCTCCCTTTGGGCCCCATCCTGTGGTGCAGGTGTGCTCACAGCTGAGCACTGCCTTGTGAGCAACTCTGCTGAAACTGCAGCACTGCATATGGTATGAGGAATTATTCAGTGGGAAGAGGGCTGTTGGAATTTGGCCTTTAGGATAGAAATTTCATTTTSTGAGTGTATTACAAACAAGAGAGAGTTAAAAGATGAAAAACTGCTTCTACATAGAAAAAATAATACTGTTTCAATTTAAGCCTTGGTTTAGTAAGCTTTCTTGGAAAGAAACTTGTTCCTGAGGGCATTTTATCTATTTTTCTCTCTCTCTTTGGGKTTTATACTGCTGCCCATCACTGCAGTATCTGAATGCTTTCTATATAGAGATTGATAGCAACTTTGAAGTCCCCAGTGAACTGTGCAATCTTTCTTTAGGGGGTGAGAAAATATGCTGGGTGGGATTTTTTTTCTTTTTACAAAAAAATTGTATTATGTAATTTTACATTCTAATACTATTTTTTTTTGAGGGTGTTGTTTTGGAAGATGTTAAGTCGAGTTTTTTTCATTTTTTTCTTCTCATTTTTATGATTTGACTGAGATTATGGTGTACAAGAAGTGCCAGTGTTAAATTCAGAATACATTAGTGACTTTTAAAAATGTGTTTTCCTAAATGTCACATCAAGCAGATAAGGGATAAGTTATCAAATATCCAGTGTTACAGAGGTTTTCTTTTTCATTCAATGTTATCTAAATTGTTTGAAAAACATTCAAATGATATTTGCACTTTTACAGGTGATGCATACCAGATCTATATCAGCTAATGTGAATTGCTGGATGCAATCTTTTACCTTTTAAAATTATTCTAGTAAGAGTAAATATTTAAGTTAGAGCATAGCAATAAATTTTTAAAGCTAGCAAGATTACAGTGAGCGGATTTACTAACTGGTTTAGATATTCAGTTCTGAATCATTTCAGTATTAGTCTTAGGTGGCTAATGTATCTATCCAGCTGTGTAGTCTGTTTAAACAAGGTACTTGGCTCTTCCCATATAATTTCAAAGAGAAATAAAAATAACRTCATTGTTTTCTCTCTTTCTTTCCAGTCTGTCAGAGAAACACCTTGATTAGTTTATATTTAGTTTGTGTGCGTGGGTGYCTTCCTTGGATGTGAACAGTAAGAAATTTTTGAAGAAACTCAAGTTGTAACAATGAGTCCTGTGGTTAATTCAAAAGATGACTGATCCTGTCGTCATTTCTTAGTTGTTGTTTTTCTAGAGCAAGCTAGACCTGTCCTACTGCCAACATTTATGAGTGCTTCCAGGGGTGTTCTAGTAAAGATAGAAGTCTGTGGCAACTTTCGACTGAAATGTTACTGGTGGTCATTTCATAGCTAGAGAAAATTGACGATAAACTCATCATTAAGGCATGGATTCAAACTGTGCATTTAGTAGGCAGTTTTTGGAGAAGGAGAATTTCTGGTAGAGTTGAGGAGAAATGGGGAGAGCAGGGAGGATAATCTTGCAGTGTGAAATTTCATTTCCTCAATATACTGTGATAGCATTTTGTTCAAAGGTGTGCAGTATTAGAAGAGACCTCACGCAGACCATGCTCCCTTCCTCAGAACTGAAATCAAATGCATTTACAGTACCTCTACCAGATGTTTCTCAGTGTCTTGTATTATAACGAGACACAGGGAATTCCTACCTYGACAGCAGAGATGTGGCTGTGAAAGCTGCTGAATCCCTCACCCTTGGTTAGAGAGGGTTCTGCTACCTACCTCGGTAGGTGTCTTGGTAATTACATAGTGAAGTGGAAAAAATAGAGGCAAATTTGCCTGTTTTTTWAATTTTTCCCTTCGTGGAGAGCCTATTGTCCCTGCCCTGTAAGACACTTAGTTTTGAATATATGAAGGTGAAAGAGCATTGTCAACTCAGGTGTATCTGGTCCATCTGAATGTCTTTACTATTTTTTTTAGACTTTTTTCCTACAGCTGCTATTTTAACTTTATATGCTCTTCAAAGGTGTTAAACATGACCTACCTGCCTTAACTGTGAGCTAAGTCACAGTTTTACCCACGGGTTCAAGTCAGCCTGTATATTCTTGTTTCAAAAGCTGTGTAGCCTTATCTCATTTTTCGCTCTTGAGTGCCCATTAGGTTTGATGGGAGCTACTGGGCGCATAATATTTTTGGAAATCAGGCCACTGAGGTATAYTTTGGTTATAAATATCTGTAAGCTAATTAGGCTCCAGAACGATAAAGATTCACAAACGAAACACGTCTTCCTTCTCTTCCACTAGTAAAAAGCCCGGGTCAACTTGGCTGAGTTCCTCAGTGGCGTGGATGGTGTACCCACGTCTCAGTACGTTCTTTGAGCAAGTTTCCTTTTTGAGGACTGTGAGTCAGCAGGGTTTTGAAGTGGATGAGTCATAGACAAACGAGCTGAATGATGGTTACCAAGTGGGTGGGGGAAGACAGCGTTTTATTCTGGGAAGGTGTAAATGCAGACAGAGGCCAAGTCTGGAGGTGAAGGAGGCCACGGGATGAAAGGCTTTAGCCGATAGGAAGCACTGAACCGGTGTTTGATGCTGGCTGCCCTTTGTGGCTCACTTCAGCCATGTGCTTCCTCCTRGCTCTGATGCTCCTGTGCAAAGTCTGTCCCCCTCTTGGGGAGCAGATGTTCCAAATGAACAGCGGATAATCCTGACGGATAATAAAGGAGCACTAACTTTGCTGAGAGCCAGCTAGTTTTTATCCAAGAGTCAGATTTCTGACCAGAAGAGAAATTGGGCTAGTCTATGCTTTATCCCTTTCAGCCATATAGAACATAAATCTTTAACAGCTCTCTGMCTGGGACAGGTAGCACCAACCACGCTTGTGCAGAGCAGATTAGTGTGCCAGCCTCTGAAATCAGAGGCAACAGTGGCATACATTGTACTCTTTGATCGGTCTTCTTGGAGGGCTTAGAAACAAAAATGCAAACCACATGAAAATATCCTGTTCTGGATAATCCCATTTACTGGTTGACAGAAGACCAGAATGCTACTCCAGAGCATCCCTTTATGTGTTTCTCATATGTTCCTACAACTCCTTAAATTGTAATGGAATTTGTAATGAGAATTCCCATAAGGTGTAAGGTTTTTTTGTTACTGCAGTATTTTGTAATTTGACAGGAAACCAGAAAATATGACCATATATCATTGCCCTTAGAGCTACTGCTGGCCACATATCTCTGTATATTAGCAGATWGGGATAAAATCTGAGTTTTTTTGTGTGATGGAGAATTCACTTAGAGTGGGATAGCAGAATAGCTGTCAGTCAGAGACCTTTGGAAGGAACTGAAGAGYAGTGGTTTAACAACCAAGCCTCTTGCAATCCTGGCTCTCTTTCCCTTCTTCCTAGTATGTTCAGATAGAGTAGAGAGAGTAAATACTTCAACTGATACTATCTTGGAGTGCTCAGATACTGAAGGAAGAGACTGTGGCCACCAGATTCCAGCTGTCTTGTTTCCTCTCCCAAATAAAAAAGATTTTTATCGGACTAGCATATACAAGTACTTTCCAGTGCAAGCTCGACTCATTCTAAAACTATTTTGAGTATAAAGTTTATGTTCTCTTGAATCTGTATGTAGAAGACATGAGAGAGTGAACTGAAAGGTGAGAGGCAATTGAATATATACTCTATAAGAAGTATATAGAGAAATTTGGTAGAACAATGAAAGAGTCAATGGCTGAAACTTGAAGCCGGTAAAATTCAGGACATGATATGGTGCATGTTTTCAAAGGCAATGGTAATTTGCCCCTGGAACATATTGCTGAGGGATGCAGCAGATTCCACTATCACTTGAAGTCCTTAAATTGACCTTGAGCCTTTCTCATTCATCCTTGCTATGTTCATGTTCAGTCCAGGTGTTTCTGGGTGATATTTGATGGCTTCTGTTGTGCAGAAGGTTAAACTAGATCATCATAATGTTCCTCCTGGCCCTAAATTGAGGGTCTATGAGCCTGCAGCTCTTATTATCATTTTAGTAACAAATTYAATTGCCAGTGGTAATGGAGGATATGCAGAGCCAAATCTCAAACTGAATCCAAGCACTGGGAAGAGTGGATGTGCATGCAAGAGACACCTGGCTTCCCTAACTTCTGTATTACATCTACTTAGATTTCCTTTGAGTCATGCTCATTTACCTACACTCTGCCTCTCACTTGGCTCATTCCATTTCAGGGATTTTGATGGCATAAATCACAGGCTGAGACAGTAAAAGGAGGGAGGATTCAGGATGGATTAATGAAGAGAACAATATGTAGGAAAGCATGACTTTAAGTGCCCCCGATTTAGGGGCCTTATAGCGTTTCTGACTCTTTGGTATATAAATTACATCAATTTATATTCCCTCATGMACCAATAGATTGGGTAGAACAAGTTCTAAGGGAATCTGAGTGAGCATAAKTGGGTATAAATTGCATTACCTTGCAGATTGCCTCTGAATTTGGCCCAGGTTCTTTCCTTTATTTTCATTATGTCAACTTTGTGCATTGGCATTAGAGTCTTTTCAGCAACTGGCCTGACAGCTAATGAGTTCTTTCTACCAGCAGTAAATCAACCAGGACAGACAATGCTGCTCCATGTAAATACTTCTCTTTATGTTCAGAGTATTCAGAATCCCATTAAATTTAGAACAGTGTGYTAGTAGAAATGCATGTGAAGAACTACTGTAAAAAGTGCTAATTATTCATGAGCCACCTGGTTTCCTCTTTGCTCCCCAGCTAACCATGTTGTGAGGCTAGGGGAAAAATTAGAAGAGGGCTAGACAGCACGATAACACTGAAATATAAACTGTTGTGTTGAAAACAATTAAGTTCAAATGGTTTTAGGAAGTTTTCTYGATTTATGGTTGTTTGTGCTCCCCAAAATTTCTACAACAAACAAGGTTAAAAGAAAAATGAAACTAGTAAGTTTCAAGTTCAAGAAATGAACTAGTAACATTTCCACTCTTGGAGAACTGAAACAAAGGGAACTTTAACTGAAGTTCATTAGGAAATAGAATGGATTTTTCCTTCTATTATTGAATAGAAGAAAAATTGTATTTGTATGTTAATTAAGTTACAGTAGAATTTGCTTTAGGAATAAGTTTCATGCTATGCAACTTATTTCATCTCTCAGTTCAGAGTATATTGCTAAAAGGCTAAACTCTATTCCAGATTGCAGTGTTGATAAATGTTTCTGTGCCACTTCATTATGTTTTAGAGAATTTTTTCTTTTTCTGATGTCAGCACTTAAGCATTTAAGAAGCCGTGGGGTAGGTAGAGCAAAGAATTCCTGACTGGTTTATTCTTTTGCCTTTTACTTTGCTGTATGAACTGAAGAAAAACTCACTGTTTTGTCTTCCTTTTCTGATCTGAGGTCGGCAAGAAGGCCTATAGAATCTTATGAAAGATGTTCAGAGATACAGTTGATACCTTTTTTTTTTTTTTTTAATATTCTCAGGTGGTGGGAGCTATATAAATGCAAACTACCCATATTATTTCCTATCATATAAGATTTTCAATCGTACTTCTCCTCCAGAATCCCTGTGTTCTCTTGAATGATGAAATTGCAAATGTTCCATGAATGTCAGTGCAATTTATTATCATCTTTCATTCAGAGCATTACAAAATGATTTGCAGATGCAGGTGTTGCTAATGATTTTCAGCCACCCTCCTTAAAGACTGGAGAACATAATTGTCCCTGTTTCTATAACAAGGATGAAACTCCCTAACTAAAATTAAAAGGCCAGTTTGGAAGGTGAGTTTGTGTTGCCTGCTACATTTTCTTGGGGCTTCTTTATACTTTCTTCTACTTTTTCAGTTATTTTTGCTTAGTGGAATGCATTGGCTACATGGGACGTAGAATTTTTTTTTTTTTTTTTAATGTACAGAAGGATGCTTTAGATGAAAAGGAGGGGGTAAGGGGGGAGAACGAATGCTGCTTGACTGGTCTAAAAAATATATTTACAATATTTAACTATGGACATCATGGCTCTTTCTTTGTTACCAAAAGACTTGTAAACCTCTGTTTATTCCTAAAATGTACTTCGACAGCTTCACTTGAGTATCTTACTGATTGTCTCTGATTTTAGTTCCAGAAAATCCTTTGTTAATAGAAGGCATTATATATGACTTTTATAATAGAAGTTTGGATGGGGATGTGTGGGGAAACATTTCTGGCTGTATCTCATACAGTCCTGTGTTAGGCTTCCTGGTGAGGAAAACTGAGAAATCAAAGGTRTAAATGGAGGCATAAAAGAGCCACTAAATGTTTCAGATTGTACTGGCTTGACCTCTTGGTGAGGACATTGGCTCCAAGATCCTGGTGATGGGAATGACTATCAGTGGAAAAGGAATGAGATTCCTTCTCTCTGAAGGACTGGGCAGGTGTGGTTGGTCCTGGTTGCACAGGGATGCAGATTCAGCCTTCTTTCCCTGCACCTCAAATGGAGAAAGTACTGTAAAGCATTAGTTGCAAATTAAAGCTTTTTCCATAGTGAAGAACTCTTGGGGGAAGGGTGGTGCTGTCATGTCAGCTCTCTCTTGAGGCAAATCCTCCTGGGCATTACTCTATAAAAGGATGCAATTTGAAGCCACGTGCCAGTGGGAATAAGTYAACTGGGATGGCTCTTATGGCCGATGTCAAACGTATTTTAGCACAGATGTGGCTGTGATATTTTTGTTGTTATTGTCTTTTAAAGTAAAGCTGTACATACTTTGCTTGTGGCAGCTCTCTGAAGGTTCAGTGGTGCACTTTTTATTTGATTTTGATTAAAATCGATGTTTCTGCCAGCCTTAGTGATCTCATGAGTGAGAYACCTGAGTTTGATTCCTGGATTTGATTTTTCACTGTTGTGTGGTGAGRGGAATCCCTGCCTCCCTCTAGAAGGAAGGCAGAGCTTCAGATCTCTGTGCAGCAGCTCCGTTAGGGGTGGGGTGGCTTTGATGGACTCCACAGGAGGGGTCTTTACTGCTAATTAGCTGCAGATATACATCGTGTAGGCATTCCCAGCAGCCTAAGCTTCCCAAACACRGAGCAGGCAGGGGTGGTGCAAGTCTCCCATCCCTCCCTGATAATCCTATTTAATGTTAATAGGCAAAGATCAYGTCTTGTGGAGAACAGAGTACTCTGTCCTAGGTTTTCGTAACATTTGTGTTTCTCCAAGGGCTGAGGATGAAGGGTGGTCCTTTTTTTGACTCAGCAGAGATGAAAATGGCAGGTTGTAAAATGCTTCTTGTGAAAATTAGTATGGGCTCAGTACAGCACATTCTTACTAAAGTGTGTTCTCTATTAAGAAAGCTGAGCCAGGTTTGCTGGCTTAGATAAACTATCCAAGGGTTGGTGAAGTAATTAGTAAATGTGCKCTGTCAGACCCACTAATTTGTTTAATTTTGAGCGGGCAATGTTTATAGATATTTACATCATCTTAAGAAACGGCTGTCCGGAGTCAGGGGAGGATCATGATCTATGCAGTGCTGCAGACAAGCAGACCTGCTCTCTCCCTTGCTGCAACACCACTGAGCTCTGTGGAGGACAAACCACGCTGCTGTTTCATGGTTATTTAATTCAGTCCTGGTGGTAGGAGGTAATTCTGTCCTTGCTGGAAGCAGCTCCTTGCCTGGTACAGGCATTTGCTTTTGTGTGGCTACCAGGTGGATCAGTCTAGGAAGCAGATATGGCTGAAAGCTAAGGCATTCTGGTTTCTGTCTTTTTTGTTTTTTGTTTTGTTTTCTTTCTTTTTTTTTTCTTTTTTCTTTTTTTTTTATATTTGTCCTTGGGCTCCCTGAGCCAATTCAGCGCATGGCCAAACAAGAACCAGTACCGACACCCATGAGGGAGTAGGGATACCCAGCCAAGGGAGGTGGCAAGGACAGAGACAGCTTCCACTTTGGGCAACTTAAAGTGGTAACAAAGTTGCAACCTGAGTTTACATGCCTGTGTATGTAAATTGAATAGTTTACTGACTTCTGGCATGAGTTGTGTTTGGGTTCTCCAGGGTCCAGGCACAAAAATGTCAGAAGCTTCACTACAGTGACTGAGTCTTTCAGCTTCCTGTGCGGTTCTTTGCCAAATTAAATAGAGCCAGAAATCTCAGCACCAGCAGCTGTAGGGAGTTAATCCCAGCCAGATCCAGATTAGCCATGGCACATTCTTGTAACCATAGGCACGACAGTTTAGTGTAGACAGCTGTTCTGATAAACCCATCTGGGAATCCTGCCCTCATAGGAATGTTTGATGTGTGCTGGTCACAGAAGTTGTTTAAAAGTTATGGTAAGAAAAACTGKTAGCCTGGATAACAGTTTTTGTCATTGTTATGAGGGCAATACTACRTGGGTATCAAAACCGACATGAATGGTTTTACTTTAGAAGCAGAATGGATTTATCTCTCTACCTGAGTTGTACAGGTACAATGTCAGCACTCACCTCCTGTGCTGTGAGGGCAATGCCTATTTGCTTATCCACTAATCTTGATACAGAGARACAGCAGGTGTTGAGATGGACAGCCTGCTTCCCAACCTGAGCACTCTTATTTTTTCAGAGAGGATTTTCTTGCCTGCTGGTTTAGCTCTTGTGGCCTGTGTTGGCATCATTGTTGATGGTACTGGCTGAATGTTTTGTGGAGCAAAAGGACAGGGATACTCGAAAAACAGGGTAATGTGGTGATTGTAGACAAGGACAACTTTTGACTGGGTGAATGGCAGTAAAACTTTTAAAATTGTTTGGGGTCATAATGATGAGTCACCTTGCGTAGTTGCATGGCTTGAGCACCAGACTTTGAATCTTAGAGTTGGGGATTTGACCACAGTTTAAGGAAAAAAGCATGTTTTGCTATAGAGTACTGGGATGTTAAAATTTCGTCTGTGTTCCAAATGAAAATTGATTATTTCATTGCTCAGAAATGACCAAGAAATTGCCTACAAAAGACTGTCCRTGAAGTGCCAAACATACAGATTGTTAAAGGCTGGGAGTGTGCTCGAGGGTAGTTATCTGTGTTTCCTCTGATCCTGTGGTCTCCTTTTGCCATCCACTTCTGGCTATTGTTGCAGACAAGATTTGGAGCTAGATGGAATMATGCTATGAACTGACACAGCCGTAYTTGCGAGTCGAAGGGAGAATATTTCTAGAAGTTGTAGAATCCAGAAAGTGGAGTATGGTAACCACAGGCACAAGAGCTTAGTGTGGACAGCTGTTCTGATAAACCAGTCTGAGGATCCTGCCCTCACAGGGGTGTTTGTGTGCTGGTCACAGACGCTCACAAGGTCATGGTGACCAGGTTTGTGAGCTGCCTTGATAGGGTTGGCASTCTGGAAGGGAATCTGTTATCTTCTCAGCTGTGCCATTAGTGTGTTGTTCAGCTCAGGACAAGWTATTTCATCTGTTTGACTCGACTCCCCAGTCCCCCTGATGCACACCCTTTTTCTTTGGTGCCATTTCAGTTGTCATCTCTGTCAGCTGAGGACTTTGTTAGGCCATGTTTGCACAGTCACAAGTGAGGTGATGCATTTCAAGGACTTGGCTCTGCACTGCTGCAAGTTCTGCCTCTCAGCAAAATTTCATTGTGGCTGGATACTAAAGCAGGTTAAATCAAACTGTCCTGAAGCATTGCCATGAAAATAGTTTACACTAACTTTGAAATTGTAATAGGTCAGGAGCACACATGTGTTCCAGGTCAGATGGGGTAGTATCCTACGGTGTCCTAACTCACCAGCTTCCCATTGTGCCAGTGGGGTCCCCCATGTTCCACTCGGTGCTTTGCCCAAAGGAGCTCTCAGTCCATTTTTTGTTGCTACTCACTACTCTAGTAATAATAATAATAATAATGATAAATCTGAACATCTGAGCAGAATCATTTTGCTATTCAACCTCTGTTGCTACTTTGATTAAGGAAAGATTTAATGCTTTAATTTGACACATGTTTTGTTAAAGAATAGAGGGCTTTGATTCACATGTTTATAAAGGGGTGCACTTCCTGAGCAGAATGGAAAACATTCTCTGGTAGTAAAGGATGTTGAAAGTACAGGCACTCCCTGCAGCTGATTAATTTGTTCTGGAYTCATATTTATCAGTATGTGTTAACAGAAAAGAAAAATGTTGAGGTATTGTTCCACAAACAAGGTAAATTATATTCTTTCCCACATTTTGCTGAGATTGGTGCAAGACTTTAAGTTCCATTTGAATAACTCCTTTATGTAAGGACATCTTAGTGGAAAGATTTCTTTGTTATGGCTTTTAAAAAAAACTTTTTTTTAACTTTTTTTTTAGTTTTTGTTACTTTATATTCTTTCCTTCATATTTTTTCAAGTGATTGTAGCTAGCATCAGCAATTATTTTAGAATGATGTTTGCAAATAATATACACCTTATATGAAATTAAATTTTACTGCATTAGATAATTTGAATTGCAAAAATAAAACTCCCAAAACAAACAGCAGCAAACTCCCTTGATGATTTGAGTTCCTGGTCTTTTTGAAAGACTGGTGGCTGATTTTGATAGCAAAGATAGATATTTTTCTCCATTTTTTCTTCTGAGGCAATAAAAGTTAAATGCCTATTCTGCAGTAGAGAAAGAACGTTTATTATGTAAACCATTGGTCTTCTAGCTGCAGTTTGGCATTATGATTTTATCAGCACTATACAGTGTCACTAATACGACCCAGAGCTTAAACTTGCTACTGTCACTGTAACATGTGTTTCTTCTAAAACTATTATTGTCAGCCAGCTACTGAAAGTCCAATACCACATTCTAGCATCCTCTCTGAGAACAGCTAGGCTTAGCTTATCATCCTCCTGGCACAGAAAGGGATGTGGTTTTGAGCTCTGTAGGGTGCATTCAGAGCTGAGAAGTGCTGTTCTCCAGGAGCAGCACATAATAAGTACTGAGTTTTAATCTGCTTTCTCTTCAAAACCTACATGAGCATCTCTGGCTTGGCCAAAAAATCAAAGATGAGAATTTTCAGGGTTTTTAAAAACAGGGGTGAGATTAGTACAATTTGAAAGACCTGAAGACCATTATGGCTTGAGCAGGAGGAAAACTTGCAGTTGTTCTCTCAAAGCCTGGCTGCTTTTTCCCCTTTTGAGAAGGTGCAGCTTGTCTGTCCTTGTCTCTTGTGCAAGACAAGTYGATTGCTGCAGGCATAACCCTCCTCAAGTGCTTTTGAGAGTCTAGCACTGGCCTCCACTCTGTAAATTGGAAGGCTGTGAATCCTGGCTTGCCCTGCAGAAAATGTATTGTGTATTGTAGGCTCTTTGTGATCTTTTCCCCTTTGCACACCTTCACAGAGCCAGACACAATCCAGCCCATTATCTGTATGTGAGAGTTTTCACTATTACAGACTTGTAAAAGTTTCCATTAGCAATTCTGATTTGGAAAGGACAATTGGAGGCTGAAAGAATGGCAAATGCAACCTGGATATAACTTTTTGATCCCAGAACCCAATTAAATTTGTGGTTTTAAAGAGCATGTGACTCTTGAGTTCAGCTCTAATACTAGATTTRTATTATTTCCTGGAATGAAAGTCACTGCAGACAATTTCCAGAAGAGCATAATAATGATCCAGTGAAAAATGAATCCAGGTTTTGACTTTTTTTCCCCAACAGAAATAAGATAGGGAACCAATTTAGTTTTATATTGGTTATTCTTTTAATGCCCACTAACTTTGCTATTATCAGTGACTTTCTTTCCCAAGATATCKACTTCATTAGTGTTGCTGTTTCTACACAGTATTAGTGTGCATTTGTCTTAGCATGTCTAGTGCTACAGTACTACCACCTATTTGGGAATAAAACCCACAGAATATTGGTTGAAGTATGTTACCTAATATCCTATTCRTAAGCTCATTTATAACGAATAATTAGCATTCTGTGAGCCATGTGTTTCTTTTCACATCCTGTCAAAGTCCTCTGCCTAAAATGATGCTTCAGCCTGATCAGTTTAGGGAAGGAGGAACTTCAGGTAGCAGAAATCAGGAATGCTCTGTGCTTAGCTTCTGTGTGTCTCAAAACAGCCTTCAYGCTTCTGAATTATTATTAGAGACACTTAAGTTTTTGACTAGCAGTACCCTGTCTGTGCCTCATTTTTAGTTATATTACAGGGCAGCTTTTGTCTCACAAGGAGACTGTTATCTTAAGTCTGCTGTTTCTTGGAGTTTGTGGCTCCTTTTGCTCTCACAGATCTCTAGGAAAGAGAYCTGAGTTATGTCAAAGATGAAAGCAAATGTCCTTGTCCTCCTTTTCACTCCCCTGTCTGATCTCTTTGCTATGGAGTTTGGTAGGTTCTGCATCTAGTATGAGGTTTTCTGGTCTGAAAAGTGAGAGCTTTTGGAAAAGCCATAAATTATTTTTAGGGATCAAGAGACTACAAATTCTTTTTTCCATGGAAGTAAATGAAGATGTGTGAGAAGTCTTCTACAGAGTTGAGCTTTTTTCCCCCCTACCTTTGCTGTCTAGCTGGTAATTTTGGGGGTACTATCTACATTTGTCCAGCAAGGCTGTGCTGGGAAAATGAACAATAATCAAAAGTGCAAATGTGCTTTCTTGTTGTTACCAATGAACTTGCATAGGCATRAATGAAGCTGTCTTTTTCAGCCTCCTGAGGTTGGAACAATGCAACCCATTTGGCATCCTCCTCTAACTTCAAGTGACTGGGGAACAAATTGAGTCAGGTCTATTTGTAGGTAGATTCTGAAAACAGGTGCATCTTCATATCCTCTCAAGTTTGAAAATAAATGGAAGCCTTTGTTTTCAACCGTTGGTTGCTACTGTTTCAATGTTTTCCCAGATAAAGCCAGCGTAATTGTGCAGTAGAAACATATTCATTTTTACTTCTTGGAGTTTTTCTTCTACCTGATCTGAGTTCTGTCCAGAGACAGAGCAGAGGGAAACATACATGGTAATTTAGTTCCTGGATTACCCTGGATTTGCTATAACTACAAACACAAGGGGATAAATGCTGTCAAAAACAAGTCTTATSTCAGATGAATGTTAACTGAAGATGAAAATCGCTATGAAAAAATAGAACTGTTGCTGCTAAATCAAAACAATACATCCTTTTTGAACCCTCTGGGAAAGCCCTTCTTGCACAAAAGATCTTCTGTGAATCAAAAAGATATCCATTA
Source organism: Malurus melanocephalus (assembly GCF_030028575.1). Lineage (NCBI taxonomy): Eukaryota > Metazoa > Chordata > Aves > Passeriformes > Maluridae > Malurus > Malurus melanocephalus. Next base: position 257,532 of record NW_026623593.1, read on the forward strand.
ATTCCTGTTATCTCTTCCCTTTTCCACATTAGAAGATACCTTGGCTATGATGATCATAATCTTTTATTCTTTCTCTACTGTATTAACTGAATACAGGGCATAACTCTGTGGTCAATTTAATCCKCATTTCAGATGCTGAGAGGAGAGGTGCTTATTTATGTCCAAAAGGAAAAAGCAAAAATATCTAACCAGCTGAACTTGGTGATTCACCAAGATCTTGGAGCAATACTTTTTCTGTGAGCAGCTAACTTACTCAAACTGATGTTGATTTACTGAGTAAACTTCTTGTGGATGATACAGAGCTTATTGTACCTCTCAGCATTGCCTAATAGAGGGAAAATTACACMAAATGAAGACTTGACCCCTAAACCACCTTTATTTTTTTTTCCTTTCTCTTTTCCCTTDTTTTCACTCTGAGTTTAACAGTTGACCATTTTGCATCTTGAAAGACAAGTACTGTACCTTGGGCCCTCTCCATTGGGTGARGCATGATTCAGGAAACTGGGCTGTGTCTCTTAATCTGTGTTTTTTCAGACTCTGGAGAACAACATTGTGCTGCTGGTGCTGGTTTTGAGCTGAAGTTCCTATCTGGATAACGTCTCCCTAGATATGGCATACTGAGCTTGCAGAGCTGGTCTGCAGTGCAGTCTGGGACCAGATGAGGAAATGGATACTTGAATGAAATCATTATTACTCTCACAGATGCAGGGAAGTAGACATACAGTAATGGCTTAGACAAAATGTATTGTTTAAAGACCATGTTAAATGGATTCCTTCAGGAGGGTTTGTGTTTTTATGGAGAATGCTGTCCAAGCAAGAAAGATCTGTTCTTCCTTAGTCCAACAGAGTAATTGAAAATGATTTGGAAACTTCAGTCTGCTTCTTGTGTTTCTCTCCAAGCCAAATACCTGCAAAAATAAACATGATACTACTTTTTCCATCAAGATAGACATGCTTAGAGGCCCTGTTTCTAATCAGGCGATTTTTGAAGCCTAATACTATACTCTGAAATCAGAGCAGTAGTCTTCTCAACTGATTCACATGTTTTTCCAAAGTAAATTTAAGAGATTTTCTTTCTTCTGTTAAACTTCAAAATGTAGTCCTAGGGAACTTTCAGGATTTCAAGGCAGGGAAATCACTTTGCCTGGAGTCACATAGGTCAAATTGCCTCAGGGTTAGTGATATAGAAATTCACCCATTGTGCCTCTTTGTCATCAATCTGTTTCCAGTTCTTTAAGTTTGTGTCCTGAGGTCTTTTTGAGCATYGGTGTGTATTGAGAGAAAACCGTATACAACTTGTCTCATTCTCTGTGTTTATATTCTAAGGAATGCATCTGGGAGGAAGAGGTGGAAATTCTTTTTACAGAAGATCTTTGATCCCTAGGATCATGATTGATAGGAAGAAATGTGTCTGTATTTACTTTAAAATTCTCTTTCTTTGAACAAGACGATCCACAAGCACAACTTTGCTAGAAATAAACAGATCAGGGAGGAGAGAGTCAGCAAATGACTTGGCTGCTGTTACTGGGAGCATGCTCTGAAGTTCATATCTTTAGAATACATATAATAATAATTTTAGAAGTTTCTTATTAGCTTTTTTTCCCTAGCTTTTGAGAGCCAATGTGTACTTCTGTGTGTAGGAAATGACCAAAAAATAAAGTATCACGCCTAAGTTCTTAGTAAACAAATAGTTAACATCCTTTAATTCCAATTTCATACAAGGTGCTGAATATTTCTCTCATTTGCACGTGCACAGACACAGGCAYACACATATGCATTGCTTGTCGGGCTATCCATTTGTAGAGGTGAAAGCTGTGTTTGCAGTCTATGATGTGGCTTTAACCTCTTTATTATTAAGATGTAGTTATAAATARGTTATCGAATTTCCTGTTTGCCACATTATTTCTCAATACGTGAGCAAGTCTATGCACTAGTTCTGATTTGTMGGTTTTYTTACATGTAGAAGTGTTKTTGGCAAGTGTTTCTCTGAAGGGATCTARTAGTGTAATAATAGGCTGTTTTGCMTTATACAGAAGTATTTATTTTCACTGTCTGCTTTTGCTGCTGAGAAAGTGGTAGGTATTTGGTGCACTGTGTTTGCGTGAGAAGAGCGGGCTCAGTGCACTATTTAAAGGTTTAGTTACATTTGAGAGATGTCATGATGCTGAAGAATTGCCTGGTGCAAACCTCAGTTTTCCTCTCAAGTGTGTGATGCTGTTGCGTAAGCAGAGTAGCACACGAGCACAACTGCCTCTTGCCATGCTAGAGTAGTATTCCAATTTTAGCTTAGCCTTAACTGATCTGAAATCTTTATCGTGTCCTCAGTGCAAAGATACTACATCAATAGGCATGGCTGAGCAGTGTGAGGAAGCTTGTGTTGCAGTCCCCAGCATGGCTGAATCCCATTAAGATGGTTAAGAATTGTCGCGAGAGTAAAGCTTGAGGCTCAGAAGGCAATGTTTGTAGGCTTGCTAAAAAATGACAAGTCATCCCTGACCTGGCATCTTGTTTACAAACATCTCATTGTGCTGGTGAGGAAAGCCCTCATATCATTTGCCATCTCCTGAACAATGTTCTCTTCCTTCCTCTCAGTCACTGGCTCTGATCCTTACAAAATGATACAAGGTTGGACTGTGGGGTTTTTGTTCTCTTCTCTGTCCTRTGGGATCCTAAAAGGCTCTGATATCCAACTCGTATTTGAGCCTCAGTGGAGATTGGCTGTCTGATTTTCATTTCAACATAATATATCATGAATATTAAAACTCCTAAAACAAGCAGCTGTGTGTGCATTTCTGTAAGTACTACAACTCTTGCAAAAGCTAAGCAGAAATTCGCTGAGCTCTAAACAAAATACTTTCATCCTTAGGAGATGTTTCACAGTACAGGTATCATGAGCAGTGGGGATAGGGGGTCACCAGCTTGGTACTGCTGATGGTGATGTTGGTACTGGGTTGTGATGCTGGCGTTGGGGGCAGCATTCAGACATGCACAAGAGATGTTTGGGCAGCAGTTCCGTGCCGCTCTGCGGACGAGCGCAACAGTTTAGAAAAATCTTGATTCCTTTTTAAGCAAAGGCATGGTGGTTACAAATACCCAGGCATTTGCTAAGGGCCTCTGTGCTCGGTTTGGGTGGTAAATTGCATTTGAGCCAAACATAGAAACCCAGCAGTTTCTGCGGAGCTGCCTGTGGAGTGGGATGCCACACAAGTAGCCTCAGCAAGTTCTGGTCTTCATTGCTAAGAATGGAACCAGGAACAAATGTTCAGTTTTTGGTTTTCTACATGCGTCTTCTTCTATTAGTAAACACAAATGTAGTCATAGAAATCTGTATGTCTTCCATGTGAAATCTCTGCTTTTATAGCTGTTTCCTTATAATGTAGAGCAAAGCTAACAAAAAAAGAGATGGTTTTATGATGCAAACAATATTTTTCCTATTTAACTTTCTGAAAGCAAACCTGAAATAAATAGTTGTGCAGCCAGAGTACAATTTGCCAGCAGTGTTTGAATAAAGATAATAAAGAAGAATTACAGTTCGCTATAAGAACTCAGTTTAGTTGCATCAGTCTTAATGCAGTGTTACATATTCTGCATTTATAAAAGCAAAAGAAATAAAGTGCTAGTGGCCTTAAAACCTCAATAATGCAATGTAGACAGCTGCCAGTAGAATCCAGTCTTCATTAAGAACACAACTTTTAGTGTTGTAGTAGATTATTTTTTTAATTGAGAGTTCTCTCTATCTTTATCCTTCTTGGTCCCAAGGACTTKCTAAGTTAGTGGTTCTGAAATTCAGGGCATATGAATAACACGGCCTTACAAATGAGACATATGTGCAAGGACAATCATTCCACTGTCAGTCTGTTAATTTATCCAAGTAGATGCTGTTCTGTCCATTTGTTTTGCATTCCTATCGTTTTAGTTTGTAAACCTTTTGGAGCAGAAACATCTGACTTTAGGTTGTGCAGGGAGTGGAGTCTTGGCTTGTACTTGCCAGTGCTGCTAGGAAAAAATCTTAAAAATACAYTTCTGGCAGGAGGGGGAATATCTCAAAGTGTGAGAAGTAATGCAAAGTAGAAGTGTAAACTTGCATTTGCCACATTTCAATTCTTTTTGGGCTTTGTTGTATACATCTCAAATGGTAGGTGGAAAGTGGAAACTCTAGTGAATAACAGCTAAGAAGAACTTTTATGTACTTTTCTTGAGTGCATTATAAAGGCACAAACACATTGAGTATAATAAAATGAGAGAATGTGGTTTCATAGTATATTTGTAGGAAATATTCAAATGGGATTATTCGATGGCTTTTGTTAAACAACTGTTAGTATCGCTCTTAACTGCCTGTCAGTGTGATTTGATCAAGAGTTTCTTAGTGAATGTGCTCATTTGATTAATTAAAGTTGTATATAATATCAAAGTAGTTGTAATTTGGGTAGGGGGTTATTATTTTTATTGGGAAAAAGATAAAATCCTATTGATTTGCTAAGGTAAACTTTGATGTTATTTTCAATCAAAACCTTTTTAAAGAAAATATTAATAAATTCTTGTGGAATTTGAAAGTTCAGTAATATATATTGTTTCCCATGTTTTAGGGCCAGGTTTTCCTTTCCTGAGACTTCCTTGCAGAAGTAAAATAATTAACAGAGGATGGCATCTCTTCTGTGCTTTTTCACAGCAGGATCAGAATTCCTGCCKTACCCTGTTGCGGTCTTTACAGTGCCCTCAAAGGGATTTAGATCAGACCCATAAATCTCAGCTCAAGCCCGTAGGCTATTTGAAGGCGTTTCTATAGAGAGTCAGGTTTCTTCCATTCCTGTTCTATTYACATGATTCACGGTATTTGACTGAGGAAAATGTTCAGCGATACCTTCTGGCAAAATCACTCATCAGGGGGTTGGGTTCTACTYCTGGTAATTAGAGAGAACAGGGGAGGAAAAGTTGTGAGCATTAGTGGTGGTACCCGGGGCCAATCTGTTTACACCTTTTCTGTGACTGTGGGAGGTGGTGTTGATTCCAGACACCCTGTCCCAAAGCAGGATCCTTCAGGCCTGTAAAAGGCAGGAATTTTCTCTCCATCACTGCTGCATCCTTGGAGCTTTGTYTCTGCAAAAGCTCCCAGCTCCATATTAGGCATGACAAAGCTCATCTGGTAAAGGGCAGGATTACCAAACATGCTAGTAAAGGTTCATTTTCTGTATTTTGGAAGTTCTTTCCTTAACAGTACCTTGTTTTGCCTTCATGTGTTTGCTTGGTAATAGGGAAGTCATGGTCTGAAAACAAAGGAGTCTGACTATTCATACCAGGWAATTTGTTCTGTTTTTTGCTGATAYAYCCTTTTGCAAGGCAAATGAGAGAGAAAGATGACTCTGTCATCATATGCATGGTTTTGTAATGGTTCAATAAAAATCTTTCTCAGTTCTATCTGCAAGTATATTTCTGAGTCTATGTAATACACTGTCTTTAGTGAAGAGCTAGATTTTCAAACTTGGAGGTGCCTGACTGTGCTGTTCCTCACACTGCCAGTACTTGATCACAAGTGATACCTTGAGCAACAGGTGTGTTGGTACAGTTGGCCAGAGAAACCAAGGAGATTGTAGGTATATAAATATCGGATTTAATAAATAGATTGATTCATTGCCTCTTTGTCAGCATCTGGCTTTAATTCTCCTGTAGGAACTGTTCTGCTGTCCTTGTAAAGGGGAACAAAAGAGAGAGAATGGAGTTAGCATTTAAAAACTAACTTAAAGCTGACTGCTGAGTGAAAGAAATATCCATGTATTTTAAATAACATTTAAAGGAAACGTTATCAAGGATGTTAAAGATGACTGTTCATCTTCTTCCTCTCTAGCCCTATCAAAGTAATTTAGAGCGGTTTTGTTTGGAATGAATGGGGAGTTACTTCATGAGATTTGGTGGGGTGGAGGGGGCACTTTTGTCTCCTCTAATGCTTTTCCTCTTATTACCTTCAATAATTCTTTCTGTGTCTCTACAACAGTGAGAAAATATTTTCCTTACATTAAAGTAGGGCTCTTTCTTTAACTTTTCACTTACACTGATAATTCTTCACGGATATTTTTATTTCTAACAATCACAGACGATGCTGTGCAGTTCTTTAAGAGCATTTTGTGAGGGGTGCCTTAAAACAGAGGTTGATGCTGTTCAGAAATTCTGTGGACGCATGTGGTTTGGGTTATACATCACATAACTGAAGTTATAATGAGGTTTGACCATGGATTAATGRAGGCTTCTGTGGTCTCTTGTAATCTGTGAATTTGTCTAATCGGTGTTGCAAACATTTTTCTTGTGATGGATCTACAGCAGATTTTAGTGAAATATTAATAGCTTTAGAAAAAAAAAAAAAATCATCATCTCTTCCTCCAAATATTGATCAATTTGTATGTTTCCAGATTAGGGTGGGTTTTTTTGTTTGTTTTGTGTGTTGTTTCTTTTTGTTTGTTTGTTTGTTTGATTTTTAACCGTGAGACTATACAAGTGCAGGTAGCTCTGTTCTCAGCCTTACTGTAAAACTTTTGTTGGAAAGGAACATTAAGTGCTCCACTGTAGTCAGTTTGGGGAAAAGTTTCAAGATCACTTATGGATGGTGAGTGCGCAAATCCTGTTTGCAGGATTATAGAGGTTGAATGAGAAACTAATTCAGTATAGCATGTTGCTTTTCCATAAGTTAGTCTGTAGCATCAGACAGCACCAAAATCAGCGTTCTTAAACTAATTCTGAAATTCTTTAGATTTGCAGTGAAATAGGCGTGGAAAATGTAAATGTAGTGACWCACTGGAAGGGTTGGGAGCTTTAGTCCTCCAAACTGAGATTTGTTTTGCAGTTGTGGATAATRCAAAAGGTGGAGAGACTGAAAGCCTTTTTTCTTTTTTTTTTCTTTGACACCTTTTGATTGGAAAAGTGAAGTGCCATAATATCTGTTACTTTACTATAATTGCTGCTTTTACACATTTAACAGGTATGTCCCATCAGATTTGATTTTTCTTTTACATACTGTATCCTCTATTGTAAAATTCCTTTGAATTTAGGTGTGTTCTTGGGATTGCACCAGGGTAAAGCGGGGAGAACAAAGCCAAAATTTCCCCTGGCTGGTATTTCTGAGTTGAAGTCTCTTTGCTTGTGGCAATTTCTCTCTTTCCTGGCAAACTGCTCTATTCTTAGAGCTGCTATTCTTCTTCTTAAAATCCCGCGATGATGAATGTACTGAACGCTGAACTGAAGCTCCAGTTTCCCTTGGCAATGTTTTCCTTCCTGGATGGTSTGTTACCAAAGTCTTCAGCAAGGTCTGTCTGTGTGCAGGTTGCTTGTCTTGCAGCCTCGAATGTCACCTGGATGGGAGCTGTCAGYACGAGAGCAAAGATGCTGCTCCGCCAGTACCACACAAATAACTGATGATGAATATTCCCTCCCAAATCTAGTCCAGCTGGCAATTCTCCTTTTTTTTGGGTCTCTGCTGAGAGGATGAGGGCTTTCTAACCCTTATGGAGTCTGAGCATGTTACAGCCCAAAGTAAATGGGATGGAGTTAGGTGGAGGTTGCTTTGCATTGCTTCATCTTGGGCCTCAGGGAAATTGCAAAGGAGTTACTAAAACCCCCTTGCTGTGTAGGATTAGCAAGGTCCTCCTTGCATGTGAGTGTGAGAGTTCAGCTTGGAATTCTACAGTAACACAGGGATGTCCTTAAATAGTACCACAGAGCCTTGTAAATTTGGGATTTGTTTAGTCTTTCATTGTTCTAAGGAATCTTCAATTATAGCATTGGTTTGTGCATGAATGTATGTTATTAAACCAGTTTTTAAAATGCATAATGCTTGGAGAMCGGAGTTTCACAAAGTTGAAACTTGGCATTATAAATTCATTCTTTTGCATTTGAGTGAAATATGATGAAAGAGTGCAAGTCTGTCAGAAATGTAACTCCTTGTGGTCCTTGCTTTGGCTAAGCAATGGGGTCCCCTCCTTTCTTTCTGTGATAACTAAAAGTATTTTCGTTAAAGATTTTTGTGAAAATCCTCAGGATATCACTTCCAAACAAAACTACAAAACTCCAAACAAATCCTCTTTTTACAGAAGTTTGCCGGTACCTTATAAATGCCAAGTCAGAGCCAATATGAATTCCTCCATCTCTTGAGATTAATGAGCAGACTCAGCAAGACCAAGTGAAGGGATGGGAAGAGAAGGTGAAGAAAAAAACCCAAACTACTTTGTGTTCAAACTTGTTTAGTACACCTGTGCCTTTTAAACAGTTCTTATTGTAAGCAAGTTTTTCATTGAAATTCAATGTAAATTTTCCTAGCTAGTCACATTCATTTTGGAAAAAAAAATTGAAGTGGCAACAAGTTTGATACCCTAAAATGTTGATATGTAAGTACACATTGTATTCTTTCATTTTGCTTTGAATTTTTGAGAAATCAAGGTRCATTTGGTTCCTGTTTCCAGGCTTTTATGTACAACATGAGGGCTGCAAGTATGCTTTGGGAAGTGAAAGCTGACATTCCTAGGGGATCATTTGTTTGGAGGAGTTGGGGTTTTAAATAAAACATCAAATATGAGAAAATCAGGAGAACTGTCAATGTTGTCATTACCTGAATGCAGTTCRGATCAGCAGTGCTGAAAAGTTGTCATCTGATGGTTACAAGGTGGCCTGTGACACCAGAGCAGTTTTCTCAGAGACAGGTGTGTATTAGGTTGATGTAACAAAATTGCTACCTGCAAGATAGGCAGGGTTGCGCTTCCATCCCACACGTTCACTTCATCTGTGATGAGGGCTGGGGGACCATGCTAATTGGGAGGGCAAGAAATACTGGGGAGAAAAGAGCCTGTGTGAACTGAGAACAAACCAGAGCCTGCATGAACTGAGAACAAACCAAGTTCATAATTGTCCTGGATTCTAGTATTGTTGTAAATTAAAAACACATTTAAGTGTGGTTTTGCTAGAGTTGCCTTCAGAGATTTCATTCCCGTTTCAGTCTGTTACATTAGTTCCATCAGAGAATATAACTCCAGCTTTTTCTTTATTTCTTATTTGAGTGTGTGCCTTGGTGGTAAAATACAAATTTGACCTACCAATGCGAGTGTAAAGAAGTTTTGATGCATGCTTAGGCAGAAARATGTCTAGCACTTGCCTAAGAGTGACTTGACAGAAGAGCTTTTAATTTCGGTGTAAGTCTATGGAGACCTGGCACCCACTTCTGAGGGTAGCTGAGGTCAGTGTTACCACACACATGCTCTCACAGATTGTTCCTTTCCTTGTAGCACAAGAATATTTGCAATATGCTCAAAACTTACTGATTTCTGTTTTTAATTGTAGAATGGGCACAGGGATGTGTATGTTCCTAACCCCACTCCTTTTGTAGGTGAAGGCCTCATAGAAGTTTAAATCATACAAACAATCCCGTTTGGAAATGATAGGATAGTGGGTGAAACATCTCAAATCCCACAATCAGCCTGGCAGAATACTGAATTTGAACTCAACACTTGTKAGATGCTGTCCAGAGCTTCTGTCAGAGAATGGTTCTTTTTGTCTCTTGCATCATTTGTTCTCAAAGATGTTCCTGTTTATGTCTTGACTGTGTACAGATGACCTGTAAGGAGCAGACAATAATCAGAAAGTCTTGAGATGCTYGGTTATGCTTTATTTCAAAGCCCTGACCTGTGCAGGTGACGTTCTGAATGTGTCTGACCATTTCCTCTGATTTCTCAACTCTCTATGACAGTTATTTGTCATGGGTTCCCATGAGTGAGAGCAGAGAGGTCATTGGCAAAYCTAATGCCCTTTCAATATCAACTTGAAAACATCTAAAGCAAATCAGGGAAATAATGTTTACGTAGCATGGTCATGAAATCATTAGCAAGCTGGCTGGCAAATTAGAATTTTTTTAAAAGGAAAATTCAATTAGGTAATGACATAGTTGTAGTGCAGTTTCATGTCCTCCTCCTAGACAAGCATTAATTATGAGCTTGGGTAAATATTAGATGTTTATCCCATAAGCTGTTAAATATTTAAATCTTCCTGTAACAGATATATATTCCTACCTAGTAGGCTGCTGCTCAATACTGARTTAGAAGGCCAAATTTCTCTTAAGTTGTTTTCTTGTTTGGGTGTAATCCTTGTAATGCACAAACATTGAACTGGGTGCAAGTAAGGTTTTACTATAGTGATTTTGCAGTTAAGTGCCTGCTCCGGGCATTAAGGTTTTTATTTCAAAAAGAATCTGGTAGCAGCTTGGACCAGAAGAGTGTGGTCAGTGGCAACCAGCACCTGCAGCTGGTACTGTAGGGTGAAAACATGGGAATTGTTCTGTTAGCTTTCATGGGACATCTCCCATACTGGCATTTGTCATAAGGGCTTTTATTGTTTGTTTGAAGCAGGATGTTAATCAAGCATGCTGTGAGCTCTCTTTGGCCAAACCTGCCACAGTATTTTCCRTGAGTATCTGTGCATTCCAGCTTCTGCAGCATTACATGGTGAGCTTATGTAATACRTAAGTGCATGAGTACTTGGGTGTCAGGTGGAGGTTCAGCTCCACTCTGGTAGTAAATTTTGCCTCGTTAAACCTTCTAAGGTTCCARTGTGCTGGAACATAAACAGAGGAAAAAACATTTTTCCTCTCATAATTTTCTAGTTTCAGGGAAAGAAGCTGCAAGTGGTTCCTACAGTTTAGCCATGAAGCAGTAGGTCCAGGGGAGCTGAGTGATTGCGTTGCTCCTTGATCAGAAGATGTTCATAGAAACTTAGATCTAGATCTGGAGCCTTGTCACTGCAAGCACGCTTGGAACAGCAAAAGACTGTGGAGCCAGAAGGAAATGTATTATTACACCTTGTATCTGGTTTGTCGCTGTGCCACCAGCTGGAAGGGAGTTTGAGGTATGTGGCATAAAGAACAGCTTATGCTGAAACTAGACAGGCAAAGTGGAATCAGTTCTGCTGCGTGTGATGTCTTCAGCAAAGGTATTCTCATGTTATTGCCTTGTTATCTTTACTTCCTTTTTATTTCAGAAAAGATACATCAGCTATTTGTAATTTTGTATGCATTAGGAAGCAGTCAAAACAGTGACAGCTAGGTCAGAGAAACAGATGCATTCCTTCATTGTAATTGCATATGATAATCCCCACCATTGTTGTTATTTTAAAGGAAAYTGTACTGATTTTAAATTAGTCTTTGATTTGGGTTCTGCGCAAGAACCACAGCAGAGTTATCTTTGCTTTGAAATTGACTGCACTGTTTGTCATTCAGTAGTTTAGTAGCAACCCAGCAAATGCAGTGCAGYGTAAATCAAAAACTAATGTTTGCTAACGCCCTTTAAAAAAGTTGCTGACATATTAGAGATGTTAAATGAGCCTTATTGATGTTTCATTCTAATTAAATACAAGGTAAATTCTCAGTAATTGCACCTTTCATTAAAATGTGAATGTGTGAKTTGCAAGCTTCCCAGCACTGCCCTTTAAAAATCATCAGAAAATATTTTGACCAGGTGGCATTAAGTCACTACAACTTTACAATGCATTGGTAACTTAGTAAGCCGTTGGCATTTGTTTTGGAGAAATTGTCCTTCATAGGCAAAGTTGTCAGTCTGCTTGACTATGCAATTCTTCTTCACATGAAATAATTTGATAAGGTTCTTGGTTCTAAGGTTCTATTCTTGGAGTTGAATGCTTTACCATGACCTGGGCTTGGGATCTTTGTGCATGGGCTGAAAKTGCTTGACAGCAGTAGGATCATTTGGTGACAAATGTGCTGATTTCCTTACAACCACCAGCCTCATTTACATGGTAGATCATCTACTGCTGCTGAGTGCTTAGGTCTGAGCAGCTCCGTGTCACAAAATGGAGCTGTCACTCTGATTATTTTTTTTGTTGAAAAAATTGAGTTGAAACAGTTGAAAACTGCTGTAATTAATAAATGTTGAACTTTGCTATCAGTACTTCAGGTGAGTTTATGCCTCCCATGAAAGCCAGGCCCATGTCGTTCTGTGAAAGAAGATAGGCAAAATTTACATTTTTTCCTGCTTTAGATTAGGATCTGCATTAACGATTTAGGCTATTGTGTTATGAGAGCATCGATTTCATCTTTTCCAATGATTCCTTTTAATGAAATTGTTCAAGGCTCAGTTCACCACAGAGGAGAGGCTGCTCTCTGCATTATTGGAGCCAAGTTTAGGTCACAGATCTTGGCTCTTCTATCATGAGAATCGTTCAATAGAAAACATGGACAGGCCAGAGAACAATTTTCAGCTAATTCCATGATTGCTTTGAAAGCAGTGGTGAAAAGCACAGGAGTTAATGAGTCTCTCCATTACTTACCCATTCCAACTAACTCAGAAAGCCAAATAGAAAAAGCCCCTGATTTTCAACTGAAGCTATTTTTTTAACTGTCCCCAATATAGTCCTGTTTCAGCTGAGAAGGAGGCCTGTCTCTAGTGAAAGATCAAATGTTTGAAAGGCTGATTCTGCTGCTTTCTGTTCTCCTGTCAGTGGCCTTGAGAAAGTCACTTCATCTTTATTTCTTTATTTCTGCCTTCACATTTGAAAAGATAATATTTTCCCACTTCATTAGGATTGTGACTTTGCAGTGTTTGAGCGGCTTGAGAAAACACAAGTGCAATTAACTACAAAGTATCCCTGAGCACAATTAAAATACAGTATTTCCTTTTTCTTAATGTGTACTTGTTATGTGTTAAAAATACCAACAAACCACTAAAAAAAAAAAATACACCAAAAAAACCCAAACAAACCCAAACAAGAAAAGAGCCAGTCAAGATCCTCTCTGTTTCTTTATATAATAGATCTGGCATAGTGTCCTTTAAAAAGAAAGGTAGGCAGTCAGAGAAGAGTACACAAGCATAGGAATTATATCGATAAACCAGCACCTAAATTCTTAAGGAAATAATTTTCATCCCATTATGCATGTGTGGGTATCGAATTGTAAATGTGTTSATACATACAATATAATTATATATGTAGTTTATATGAATATAAATATTTGTTAATTAAACATAATTAGTATTTGTAACAGCTATACATATATTTAGTCATGTGTGTTTGATTGCTAATATATAGATACAATTAAGTAGATACACTAATAATTGGATTGTTACATTAATATATTTCATATTCAGGCTGCCCTTGAGTGGCAGTTCCCAATTCAAAGGTATTTTCATAGGTTTCTGCCCTGAAGTACCTTTATTGTGGCAAACTCTGAAAGCCCTATCTTCTAGGGCATCCTTTTTGCATTCCCTAGATAGCACTGATAGAAAGCTCATTTCCTTGTTTTCATATAAACAAGGAAAGCTGCAATTCAAAATATTCTGTCTGGCACAGAAGAGACAAAGGATARTAATAATGCCTATCTCTTACGTAGCATATCTCAGACCATTTGATCTAACTAGGAGTCAGGTGCTATCAGGGAACAGCAATTCTTGATGTGTAATCTGTGGCCTGAGTCCTGAATGCTCCCTAGATCCTGGAGTACTGCTGTTATATCCAATGATGAAAATAGAGACACTCAAAATTTAGGGCTTTCACGGGGTGGAAAAAAGCAGGAGAATAATCCAGGATTACAGGCTTTGAGAAATGTGCTTTCAGCAGATGCAATTCACTKTGGAATGTACCTGAGTTGTGATGATGTTACAGACATGGGTAGAGTTTAAAGAGTTTAGAGTTTAAATATCCCTTTCTGCATAACACAGCTGGACTGTTATCCAAATTAACATTTCCTTCCACAGCACTGTCAGCAAAAGGGGCAGCAGTAGCTGCTTCAGTTTTTCAGATCAKAGCTGAGGCACAGGAGCTTGGAGGTTCATCCAGCAGTCCTGTCTTTGCTTCTCTGAGCGTTTTCACAGTRGCTTAGTGCTTCCTTGTGATTTGTCTGTCTCTTGATCTATTCTGATGAAAAAGAGTCTCTAAAAAAATTCATCTAGGAAACACACTGAAACATTGGGAAAGCGCCCAAGACAAGAAACCTGTGTGTTTCACTTTCGGGAATGTKCARCTTTTACAGTTGAKTAGAAATGACCAGAGGGRAAAAAATGCCAGGAAGGGGGGTGAAAAGTCCTGGACCATATTTTGTATCAAAACTGCAGCATCACTGATGTGAATGTGATTTCAAGTCTCTCTGCCTGGTCTTTGTAAGTGATGTATGACTTCTGCTGAAGCTGCTCTGCATTTTTTYTCCTGATGCTTCCAGACTCTGACATGCAAAGAGGTCAGCTTGGCAAGGAGAAGCTGACATGATGAGATGGAATTCTTGAAAATCCTTTTTAGTGCCAGTAGGTAGGGAATAAAAGCCCCTTTAGTTAGGGTAAGGGTAAAACATTAGGACTACAGTATATGGGGSTTCACGATTACTAAGTACCTCTCAGAAATAACTTAAACTCAGTGTTTTAGAAAGAAAAAGCTTGTTGAAACAGGGCAAAAAGACTGCCTCAACTCTGTGAGTCATTGTACAATGCCTGGTTATGCAGTCTGGCTTTTGAGTCAGCCTAAAATGCTAGTGAATGAGCCAGGCAGATATAAAGAATAATGTATTTTGCAGAACTCATAGGCAAGTCTTTAGTTCTTGATGCATGACCATACAGAGGAGTTGAATGCCATATACTTATTTTAATCAGAACGGCTGAACTGTAAGAAGGGTTTTACTGCTCTTCAGTTTTTGGAGGAAGTTACTCTAGGTAATARTGCATAGAGTTTGTTTCCTTAATAACAACGCTTGTCAATCAACACCATACTCCCATCAAAATATTCTCTATATAACAGTGGATATAAAATATAGATAACAATAAAGGTCTGTGGGTGTCTGCTTATGAATTTCTGTATTAAATATATACAGACTCAAGACTGCTGAAAATTAAGGTAGATACGACCTCAGGATTCATACTTACCCTTCCTGTWAGTAATTTAATAGCGGTAGGGGGAGGCTTGCTCCTAAGAGTGTATACCATAAATAAATTGACTCTGAGTAACCTAGATATGTACTGCAGAGATTGCTGCATTTATGTAYGTAYATATGTATAAATATATATAATTTTTAATTTGTGACTTGTATTGCATATATCCACAAATGCCGTAGTGCTAAATTATCTGAACAAAAAAAAATTAAGGACAAAGAAACTGGCCAGTGATACTGGAAATTGGGAGGCGAGGGGAACCGCAGCCAGTGGAGTTTAAGGAGCGAGCAAAGTGTGCCTGTGCACATGTTGGGTTTTGTTTTTGTGGGGTTTTTAAATTTTTTTTTAGTTTTTTTTTTATGTTTTCATAAAGATTGTGGCATACAGAGAGGACTTGGAGAAAGGTTTTTAAGTGAAAATGCATTTCTAATAAAATTTGCTTTATTTAAATTTCTTTGCYTGGGAATATGAATTTTTGAACTTGTCCTTCGTATCTGGTGCTATTTGAGTGGGAAGGGAAACACCTTTATATAACTGCATAGATCTTTGTTATCACACATTGCCTTGCTGAGACCCAAATTTTAACTAGAAACATCTTTTTTAGTATTATTAGAATTATTAGTATTATTGTAAAATGTCAAACTATTTTAGTTTTCTCTTAGTAGGCAAATATTTAATTCTTCCTAAGTGCATGAAGAGTTAATATATGGGGAATTAAATGATGTCAACATGACTTTACACCATCATCATAGACAAACTTTTTTTTTTGGTTAAAATCTTGATTTATTTAAAGTACCTTACACCAAATAAAATGTTAATAGGTACATACATTTAGTTCCCTTTTTCAATCTCTTATTTATTTGCTTTCTTTTGCTTGCCTGTGTTATGTTCTCAGCAGCCCTGCTTGCTTATTGTACGTTTTTGATGTTCTTCCACCAGCTCTAAAAATCATATAGTTTGTCCGAAACAGTAATTAGGAAAGAAAAGTCTGTGATCAGCGGTACTTGAACATGAAATGTTAAAATTAGAAACAGCATGAAAGTCTTCTGACTTTAATAGCAGGTAGCTTTTTTCCCCTGTTGTTGAGAGGGGAGAGGTGCCCAGCCTGGCTAACTCCAGCATTTGCATGTGAAGGACATTTCAAAGAAGAAAGCAATCCTGGCAATTACTGTAAGGGAAAAGAAGGAGGTAATGGAGGCTAGTGAAACCTTGATATGTCAAAATTAAAATAGAAGAGGTATGTAAGTTGTTGCTGTAATTCATCTTCCATAAAAGAGAGATGCAATGGAAATCCATGGTAGAAAAAATGGTTTGATGACTGTCTTGGTTTGAGACAATGTTTTCAGAGAAAAATGTTACAGAGTAAATGTTTCCTCAAAAGTGAAAAAAAAATGGTAATTTTCCCCACCAATATGAAATAGACGTGTGGGCAAAAATGAAGAGTAAAATGGTTTATTAGCAAAACAAGGTGCCCACAGGACACAGATTAAAGAAACTGAGTAACTTGTATATTTAAAACTCAGGAGCACATGCCGCTCCTCCCCCCACAGCCGCTCGGCCATGTGGTGCGGAGAAAGATGGCGCGGCCCCTCTCCCTGGGAAAAAAGAAACAAAAGAAAATAAAGGTTCACCCAGCTGCTCAGGCGACAGTGGCAAAACCTGGAGCAGTTTTTTCCTCACGGTGGACGAAACAGAGGGTTTGGTGTGCTTTTCTGTCGCCAGCTTGGCTTCTTCCAGAGTCTGGGATGAGCAGCGTGGCTTTTTCCCTGCCGGCGCCTGGCTGGTCAGCTCTTGCCTCCTGGTTCTCAGACCTCAGCCCTGCCGATCTGCTCCAGAGAATCACAGGAGTCGCAGAAAGGAATAGTTCAGGAGAGTTGTTTGCCCAAGGTGACAAACCCGAGCTAGCTAAGTGGCAACAATGTGATTCCCCAGCACACAGTGAACAGGACTGCCGCAGCGCTGAACTGAGGTCCAAAAGCAAAGGGCTGCATGGCAGCCCCAGCTTTTAAACTGCCCACACTGCCTTCCCAGCCACCCCTGCCCCTTCTTCTGGGTCAGGTTTAAAGGCACAGGATCTTTTGGGCATACAAGCTGACGGAATATAGGAATACAGGATTGGCACCCAACATCAACCCAAGACAATGACATAAAAAGCAAGAGCTGTTTTCTTTGAGAGGGATTGTCAGTTGAGCAAAATCGATTTACTCAGAGCTGTCTGATTTAAACCAGGACTGGACCTGTCCTTTGAGCTTGTTTCTGTGATATTAAGRCAAAAATGATTTTGCATCACTGAAAAAACCCAAACCAGAAAGCTAACTACATAAAGGGGAAAGTGAAAAGATTTTACTATTTTGTTGGCAATTATTTTAGCAATGTTTGTGAACTATATATAGATTCTTGAGTCATATTTCTTAAATAATTGCTAGGCMCAATTTCAGTCTACAAGAATTTATTAAAGATACTATGAAATTGGAGTAGGGATGAATTCCGTACACATCAAGTTGCCAAAATAATGCTTAAACCATTTTACGGTATGCATTTAAATGAAAGTTTACCTCAGAACCTTGCCATAAAGCACAACATACCATCCTTCATAAAATGTTTGTTTGATAATAAGCTTTTAAGAATACATCTTATAAATCTGTTGGATTACTCCAGTAATGTTTATGTAGAAAATATGTTCCAATGCAGCTCAGACTTTTAGGAGATAGAATTTGTCTGCGTGGTACTTTGCCCGGGTAATGCTTTGACTTCATTATTAGCTGGCTGATGATGCTGGTGTTCTCAAACTGCGAAATAGCTTCAGTGCGTTATGAAATGCCTTCCTGTGGGATASTTAAAAGACTTAGATCCAGCCTTGATAATTGTTTCCATTGTTTGCTCTATGAATGAAAATAGTCATTATAAATCTGTGTAAAAGTTGTAGAAATCCCTAGAATTTAACATTATGTATAATTGTTTTCCCCCTTTTAATTACTTTAAATTTTGAATTTAATTCAAGTGCTGTCTTATTTTACATATCAGCATTGCCAGGCATCAGATATTGCTGTTTATATAAGTCATCAGAAATTTGGTGACAAATACGAGCTGCCTCTTGCTTTCCAAACCCCAAATGCTCAATATTTTCCTAGGAGAAGCACTTTCTTAGTGTCAGGCTGTCCTTTCCCGTGTGTGTTATTTTCAGTTCTGAAGCAGCTGTAACACAAACACAGCAACACAATGTAAAACAGCAACTGGAAGCTGTTTTCTAAGCTTGAATGAGGYGGAGCTTCTTATGTGACTGCAAATGCCATGTTTGGTATGGAAGACTTTTCCAGCACCTTGAGACCCTCCAAGCTCACCTGTTCCCTGGCAGCACACGGCACACTTGCACCTTGCTCCATCAGGAGTCCTGTCATGCTCTTCCTGTTGTTACTGAGAGCCAAACAGAAGGAATTACTTTGAGGAATGCTGTGCCAGGGGAGGATCGTATACTGAGGCCAGGATTTAGTTAAGACATTTGAGGAGCAGCATTTTTATAACACAACCTTCCTGTGATCCAGCAGAGACCCTAAGCAATAGTGCAATCACCCTATTGAATGTCTTCCTGTGGGATAGATGCRTATTTTTCACTTCCATGTAGCTAGTTCCTTATTGTGTCTACTTKATTTGCTTTTCTTTCTAACTGGCACCTGCCATGCAGAGGCAGCTCTATGGAGCAGCAGTTCTGCATTCCCCTCTTCCACTGCCCATGCAGTTTTTGTAAACTTTGCTCTTATCACTGCCCATCCCCCTCTCCACATTCAAATGTCTCAGCCTTTTTAGGCACTCGTGGTAAGGAGTAAGCTGCTTGGCCAAACTTTAGGCAAAAAGCCTGGCTTAAGGCTGTTTTGTTTAAAAATGGCTGTGTAAAATTAGGCATCCCAAGCTCTGGTCCCAAGGGACTCAAATAAGTGGCCTGTTTTTCAAACTGCTAACACCCCACTAGTTCCTGTGCAATGATTAGAAACTGCTGAATCTTCAGCAATTTTGAAAATTAGGCCAAGGATTTAGTTGCCCGAGGGTGGTATTTTCAAAAGAGTGTGGGTTAGGCCAACACAAAGTGCTTGTAAGCACCTTGCTTCAGTGACAGCTTTAAGCATGTGACTTTACAAAAGCTAATACTTTTCTTAAAAGGATAGTTATTTCAGCCACGTAGAGGGGCAGATGGGATTTATGGAAGCTGAAGCCAGGAAAGAAAATGCGAGGTATGCATACTTTCAGGTGCTGTGCTGTTAGAAATGTTAGCTTTTGAGAAATATTCTGAGAGGACGTGGAGAGTGGCCAGTCTGTGAGTTTAATAACATGTTTTTGRTCTGTAAATGTTACTGTGGCATGGTTAAAAGGTAACTATATTTTTCTTGTCCAGTAATCACTACTGGTTTAACTGCAGCGTATTTCCTTTCAGAACTGTGTGGTTATTGCAGAAATGAGCTATTGACTGGAATCTTATCATTTATCTAGACTTCTTTTGGTTATTTGAAATGTGCCTGAGAGGTAATAGGTGGCAATTTGCATTCTTTTGTTCTGTGAATTTTACCTGACAGTCCTGTCTACAGACTCTTTTGTAAGGTTTAAAGGAACACCAGGGACGGGAGGAAAAAAGCTGAGCAAAATCCCGACCTTGCCAGTACATATTTTTGTTGCATTACAATCCTGCCAATTTAGGAAGGTTTCACTGAAGCAAATGCAGAAACAGGAAGGATCGCAGCTCATCACAAAAGAAAAAGGAAAGGATTATTATCTTCTTTCTCTGCTACACGTCCATTTAAACCAATTTTCCCCCTGTTACTTTTATGGGAATTCAAATGAAGGACAAAAATTCCTGTGTTCCTGACACAGAACTTCCAAGAGGCTGGTTTTTTTTTCCATGTGAATATGAAAATGCAGAGTGGGTTCTTTAAATTATTTAAAGCTATTGTCTATATGAAGACCTGCCTATAATGGAATATCCTAACATGTAGTTTAGCAATTTAAAAGAGTATTGGGTAAAAYGTGTATGGCAACAGGATCTCATTAACAAAACAGATTTGATTTGAAGCCCTGATGCAGCTGTTGACAGCATAATTAAAATGATTAATTTGGAGTAGAAGAAGTACTTTGAACTAATTTGAAAAAATGGTTATGATCTTGACCATACGTCTGACCAGTGTCAGGCAAGTACGTAGGAATGCTTAAAGGGAAAACAAAAAAAAGACCTTGAAGTGTTTTACCTGAAGGAGAGAAGGCTTTGTCTCAGATTCCTGTTTTTTCAGAYATGGAATATTTCCCAACAAAAAAGTGAAGGTAAAAAAATGAAACAAAACCTGACCTGAACACATGAACAAATAATTACGTATAATTTCTTTCCTAAATATCTATAGATTTCTGCATGTGCCATTGTGTCACAGAGARGCATATTTAAAATCATAATTAAGAGTATAAATATTCTTAACGAATAATTCCATCTATTTCCTCATTTGAAATACAATTGACTACATGTTGTTTGAATATATATGTACCTTATATACAATGTATGTGTGTATGTATGTCTATATATATTTTTAAAAATAAATTGTTTCTTTTCCTCTTTCTCTGTCTGGATCATGGTGGGAATTTCRGTTAATGCCTGGGGCAAAGTGCCCTGCAAGGATGTTTGGAATTCCTTTGCTCCCCATAAAGGAGATCTTTGGAATCTGTAAGAGGGTTAGAAAATACATGGTTGTTCTATAACAATTGGCTTAAATTCTGAAAATTCCTTTTGTTTTCTTGATATAATAAATAAATATGTTTGATATGCTTCAGTTATGCCCTAAAATAAGAGCTGAGCTGTATTTTCTAGATTTAAACAGGCTGAATTAGAATGTCTCCTCTTAATGTCGCAATGTCACGTGCTGTATTTTCATGGATGTTGTARCATGTTTGCATTTAAGCTTACATATGTAAGCTTTCCTTTTCATTGGACATCTTTTATCCCAGCATTTAATTACTCAGACCTTTAACATGTGTAACATTAAATGTTCMCCCAAATTGGGGTTTGCATTTTGTGTGGTAATAATCTGTTTTCATACTGCTTCACATATTTATGTAGGTGGGGCTGCAGGGCTGTGAGGTGCAGAGAGAAAATGAACACTGGGCAGAAGTTTTAGCTAGAGAAAGTGTTCAGTTCCATAGTCTCTTAGTGTTTGAGTATTAAAAGTGAATGTGTGTTAAGAGTAGATGTTTAATGTTAGAATGACAGTTTTGTCTGAAATGTGGAGCTTGAGGACTATTTTATTCCTCTCTTCTGAGCTTCTAGCTTCATAATCGCTTTTCCTTACTTCTTATTATAGTAAAGATTAAACATTTTTATTGTAGGGGAACCAAATGGTTTGCTTTGTAAACACAAAACCACACACACACACTCTTCCAGCAAAAGTATTTTTGTCACCGGTGCTCACCCCATCTGCTGGGGTGTCAAGGCAGGACTGGATCATATGTGCAACATCCTTTTCTTTTAAAATGTGTGAAGGACTTGCCAAAGGGAGTGTGTGATGCTGTGGTGCATGCTCCCAGTTTTCCTAGTTCTTCTGCCTGAAATTGAGGCCTGATTTACCACGTATGCAAGCAGTTTTCTTTGCTAAAGATTCTGCATCCTAAATCTGCAGTGTGATACTGCCTTAGCGATCGTAACATGTGAATTTTCTGAAAGGCTAAATGCCTGCTTAAAACGTGTAAGTTATTTTTCTTTAAACATTTAGTACCTACCCCCCACCAAAACCAGAATTCCTACAAAAAATTTTAAAAACCCAACAAACAATCCCAAACCACCCAGATTTCTTGAACAAATGGTCTGCTTTTTTTTTTTTTTTAATCTTAGACTGACCTTTGGAGTTAAGCCTCTCTGTGGTGTATAAATAAGTGGTGACCAATTACTCTTGGGAAGAAGGAAGTTTGATGAATCACAGGAAATAGTAAATTATGTGGATTCCACATGATTCCCAAGGTTGAAACTACTTTTTTTTTTTTCTTCTCCCCTTGCACAGGGGCCTTAAAATGTCACTGATTTGATGGGATGGTAGGCTCAGGTTACTTCTGGAGGGCACGGTGGGRGGAGTGAGGAACGGAAAGCAGAAGATTTCACAGTTGTTATCACACCGAGTAGGTTAAATTTGCTCTCCTTTGTTTCCTCCCTGGAGGGTGGAGGAAAACAATCGGGGTGTGCTAAAACTGTTCAAAAGCATACCAGCTATTCGGGCAGAGAAGTGATGAAAGTGGGGCTTTTAAAGGAAAAAAAAAAAAGGTGTGTGAGGCACGGCTGTGGTGCTGATAACCTATTAAGTTTTACTCTGCTGGTCTCCCATGATTTAAAGTTTCAACATATCTATGAAGTGGTAGTAATATAAATAGTTAGGGTGGGGAAGGCTGCAAGTGCTAATAGCAAATAGACTCCAGGATGTGAGAGCAAATGAGGAAACAGAGCCTTTCCTGGTCTACTCTGTCTCTGTCTCTTCGCTGCTATTCTCTTGGCTTCCTTGTCAATTAAACTAATTGGTGCTGAAGATATTTCCCTAAAGGAGATCTCATACTAGGGCTTTTCAGGCAAAATCATTTGCAAGACTTTTAATCTAGTCAGGATATATTAACAGTATGCAGGGTTTTTTGTGCGTGAAGGGAATGCTTTGAAATTGTTACATTGTTCGTGATCCATACAGCTAGACAAAACACTCCCTACTTACTGTCTCCAGAAAATGAAAGTTAATTTATACAGTGTAGCAACATACTTTGTTGTGGAGCCACATTAATATAATATAGTTTGAGTCACAGGAATTTTTACTATTTGATTTGGTCTCTTTCATAACAAAAGTAACTTTTCAATGCAAAAGAAAGAATATCATTTCCATTTCTTTCCCATCTTTTTTTTTTTTCAGTTTGCTGTTTTCACATTTACATCAGGAGGTCCAAGGCCTTTATTTTACTTGAATGCCTAATATCTGCATTGTGCCACCAAAGGTTTTCATTCTCTCTACAATTCTCTCTTTCATTCACTCTACAATAGAATTTATTTGTAGTGTACMTTAATAAAATGTGTTGGAAAGAGTGTGCAAGAATGGTACTGAAAAGTGGTGTATCTCTCTGGAATTTAGCACAACTTTGGGAGAATTAATTAAAAACAAAACAACCAAAACTCAAACCTTTAAATTACAAGCTGGTAATATTTTTTTATAAACTTTTGTGAGGTCTGGTTTGGTCACAGAACTTCATTGTCTGTGTATCCTCAAAGGTAGAAGTCGGTATTTTCTAATAAGAGCATTACCTTGCAAATATGACTGTGCTTGCCAGGGGTAAACTCTGCTCAGAAGGGCCCCTGTGCCTAGGAGAGTACCCCACTGTGATCAGAAAGCTGTAGGATGAATACCATTTCTTCATTGCAAGTCTTTCTTGCCATCAGCATTCATTCCTTAGTCCCAAGGATGCGTGTGATGCTTTCTAAAGCAGCGAGATGGAGTCCCTCTTCCGTGGAGTGCGGGCTGGCTGTGCTTGTGCAAAGCTGTCGTGTGTTTGCTGTCAGGGTTACCCATGTGAAGAGCTCCAGAAAAGGCTTTTAGAGTTGACCACGTGGTTGGAACCTGGGTAAGTGGGCTTTAGTCACTGCATGAGTGGTGTTGTGAGAGCATTGCAKCTTTCCACAGGGTAAATGCCTGGGACGAGTGTGGTACTTGCAGTAGCCTTAAAACTGTTCTCACTTCAGGCATCTCTGGTGCATCTTCTGCAGGTCAGCTGCAAGGCTTTCATGCTGCCACACCTCTGGGATGTGGCAGACAGGAGCTGATGTGGGGATTGGTGTCGCGGTCTAAAATGTGAAAAATATTGCAGCTGTACCTTGATCACAGGACCTCAATTTCAGACTATTTTAATGTGGCTCCTGGGGTAGACTACAGTTCCCACCTGGATGACTTTCCAAGAGCACCAAAGTGGTGAGCTGACAAAACAGTACTTTTCTTTTTAGATGTGGTACTTAGGTTACGTTCCTCCTGGTTGGGGCACACTGAAACTGCTGTCCTGAGCACTCACCCATTGCAAGTTACCTGCCAGAAACTTGAGCAGTTGAATTCCAGGAAGTAAGAGAGATACAGGAGAGGTTACCCACTGGCTTTTCAGCAGCTCATTTATGCCTGAGTGCTACCACCATTGGGGACATCCATCCCAAGCCATGTAGGAAGTGACCCAAAGGAGAGCTGGAAGACCAGAGAAGCTCTGAGAAACATTAGTTGTGGGGCTGGATGTATACAGGGCTTTCAAGTCTGTCAGTGAGTTGGAAAGGTGCTGAAAATTTGATTTACATTGAAACAAATAAATCTAAAACTTTCCATCTTGGTTAATGGTCCTTGGTCCTTTAAGGTAAGGGTGTTTAAATCAAAAAACCTCATCATCTTCTTGGAACATCCTGTGTGTTGCTCAGTTCTGGGTTTATTTGGGGTTTTAATATTTAAACAATGTCAGCTTCAAATGAAAATATGTGGAGTAAAATAGTAAAAAATGTGGAGAAAAACTTTACTATTTTTATAGRTCAAATATCTCAGTTAATATAGCAACTGAAAACTTCCTTTCACTGAAACTATTATCTGAGTTTGAACCATGGATCAGTTCTGTTCATATTTCAAAACACAAAATAAAATTTGCAGTGTATTTAGTATTGATTTCCTCCCCTTTCCCTGATCTAGCTGAAAGTGTTATGTGCTTATTTTTATTTGGACTTGCAGGYACATGATTAGCTTTCTACAAACTGTGACTCCATCCAAGGTCAGTTCAGTTTTCAGGCTTGCTGGGGCTCTCAGTGCACATTTAAACCAATTTCCACTGTGACTGACCACTTGGAGAGACTTACAGGCACAGCTGGACAGGAAGTTACCTGTTCTTCCACTTATTTATCACTCAGATGCTGGCCAACTTCAGCAAGACTCTTTCTGTAAATATTTCTTTCAGTGCATGGTGAGTTTCCAGTTGAGAGAGAGGAACAGTGTCCTCAGTGTGGCCAATAAAGCATTTTTTGGGATAGTCACAAARAACAGGATCATAGTGCAGTTTCCAGGTGCTTTCTAAGCTGGATGTGGGCCCTGGTTTCTGCGTTTCCCACACCCAAAACAACATGTTTTCCTTCTCTTAGATTGGTTCAGGTTTGTAAAATTAAACGTAAATTAATTCAAGAAGGGCTGACTCTCTAACTGCACGGATCAGGCACTTACTATGGCACACACATCAGAAAAACCTCTTTTGAATCTTTCCATCTGTTTGAGGTGTCTGGAAAAGAGCTTTATTCCAGGGTGGAATGTCTAGTTGGTGACTGAGAGGGAAAGGATCTGGTGGAGGAAGGGTATGAATTGTATTTTCATACTAAAACCCCCCGAAGTACAGATGTGTATCAGCAATGCCTCTTTTCTTTAAATGTGAGGAGAAGGAATATCTGTAAAATGGTGAGGGAAGAGAGAATAGCTGGAGACAGAGAGGCAACAGCTGAGCACAGATCCCTCCTAACCACKSYCCTGTGATGGSTCAGTCACTGAGTGGAGAGCTGGCMGTGCAGAAAGCTCTGATCTGGGATTCACTTTTTRATGCTGTTGAGTACAATCAGCTCTCAAATGCTCTCCATCAGTGATCTTCTGCTGCTTTTGAAGTCCGGTTTTGCTGGCCACAAATGAACAGCACCCATTGGTACTACTGATGAACTTTAAGGCCAGGCAACATGGTTTTACTGAAGAGTGTTTTTAATACTCTGTTGTTTTTTGGTTTGTTTTTTTTTTTTTTTATGCAAGTTTTTACCCTGTAAAGAAACAACATCTGTTGGAGGAAGGGAAATGCATGTATACATAAGTAAGGAATTTTTTCTTTTGGTTCCCCAGAAAAGCATTAGCTGAAAATACTTTCCTCTGTTTCTTTACCTCTAGAGGCTCTTGTCTCATGAAATTTGAGGTTTCAAAAACCTCCCAGTAGAATGAGAGTTGGCAAAGAAATTCCCTTTTATTGTATCATCTTCTTGTAATGGGAAAAAGTGTGGTTGCCAGCAGACAATTTCTTGGTGTCATTTATTCTAATCAAAATGTTCTATCATTGGGCTGCTTTCACAAGTAGTCTCATTTGGCTCTCTTTCTCCTCTTGGAGTAATGACAGCATCCTTTCATTCCCAAATGACACCCAGAAGTCCCCTGCTATTGAGAGTCAGACAGCAGTGTGATGCCTGTGACTTTCACACAATCTGATAAGTATTCATAACTCTCAGGTTGTTTCTGCTTAGCTGGCGCGTATGAAAAGTGGCCACTTACAGCAGTGAGCTGACAAAACGTCTTTGTAACTGGAATCTCACAGTCAGTTTCTGGGAGGGGGGAGGAAATAGTGAATGTTCTTGTCAAATGGTTTAACATGATCTCTACTTCTGGGCATGCCTCGTAAAACAGAAGTCATGCGGTGAAGGGGRAGAGAGCACTTTTGATGTATGTATTATCTACTCTTGTGCCACGGGGTGAGAAACGCTTGAGCCAGCTTGTCTGTTTATCCAGCTAAAAAGCAAATCAAGGTTACCCATAATTAGAGATGGCTGAAGAAGAGGGTGTTCAGATCTGAGTCTGGATTACAGGCAAGCTGCGGTTCGTGTTTGAGGCTGAGTGATCTTGTCTGGCTTCAAGGGCACTGACACTGGAGACAGGCAGTTTGCAGGAGTGTCTGGGCCTCGAGTGACTGAAACACACGGTGTGTTTTTTATAACTTCCTTATGAGGAGAAGAAAAATTTGTGACTTAGAGTTAGCCCYGGTAGACACTCCGGAGAATTTCATGCTCCTGCCCTCCCCGTGAAACTCTTRTTTATTATTCAGTGCCATGCTATGTGAATTCCAAGGAGGCAGTGAAGTGCCCTTTATGAAAAGGAGAAGAGAGCTGTGGCACCAGCCCTGGTCTTTTGTCACCTATRGGAAGATCTTGTGGAAAAAAACATTATGTGGCTTAATTGAAACWCTGTTTTCTGCCACTGGCTCTCTTCRTTCTCTGCTACTGGAAGATTTATGSGAAGTGTGGGGATGTTTCTTCTCAATTCTTGCTTCCCCAAAGAACTAGGATTTCATCAGTAAGGAAAGCAGATATAATGATTTTTTTTATACATACGTATATCGGATCTCTACTAGATTTCCAAAAATCTAATGCTGCCATCATTAATTATGTTTGTGAGCTACCAACATTACAGTAATAGGACGGAATATTAGTTGTGAACGTGCTGTTTAGGTCTCTAGAGAAAAAGAGAAGAACATGAAGACTTCCTGCCTCTCCCTACCTCCCTCCCCTGCCCCCCTGCTGCAGTTATTTGAATGATTGCATCTTCACGTCTAAATATGTGAGCATGGTCTTGGAATGCTAAAAGTGGATTCTTTTCAGGTTTATAGATTAATCTAACAAAGAGGGGTTAACAGTCAAATAGATTTGATGGTATCTATCTAATTGCCTTTTTACATAATTTATACTTTGCTAGCTATAAAAAGATGCTTTGGAAATGATTCGGAAAGTCCTTCAGGAATAGTCCCAATCTCTGCAGCCTTATTAAATGCATACAGGCATGTCTCCCAGTGAGAATCTCAAGCTGTGAAAGTCATTAGAATAATAAATTAAACTTCTATGTATACAGGCATTTTAAACTTCAGGTGAAAATTCCTTATATGCSACGTTCTAATTTTCAACTCAAGGGCTACAGAAACGGGACTTTGGAAATGATTGGTGATCTTCTGCAATGTTTTACATGCAWAACAAGTCACTGGGCCATGCTGGCTCCTGAAACATACTGCAGAACTTGAGATTGAAAGGTTTTTTTCCTTTCTTAACTTCTAGGGTTGCTAAAATTTTAATTAAGTTGTTTAATGGTGGAAACTACACTGCTAATAACAGAGTGCATGTTGCTATTTTGGATTGGTTCCTGTCAACACTTTGTATTAATATTTTAGTCAATATTATATTGTAAAATGGACTCACTGAATACGTTGTGTAATCGGGATGACAAATTGTAACAATTGTTGCTTAGAAGAATAATTCCAAGAATCCAAAAGTTAAGGGGCCAATGGAAACWATTCTTTCATGGAAAAGTCTGTAAGAATGGTGCCCACATAAAGCTGCAGAGTCAACTCAGTTGGAAAGGCTAACATTGCCTGTTAGTTTCAATTTTTTGTTTCCCAAAACCATCTTACTCGTGATAAGTTGCTTCATTCAATGAGTGTGTTTGCATGGATGTTTCCAGGTACTTATCAACCAATTGGTGAAGTGGGGCAGAACCAAAGAATAAACTTCATGTTCTGTCAAAAACTGTCCCTTGAACTACTAGAATTATCTACTTGACCTGAAACATTTTACCTTTAGCCATTTTGCACCACTTAATGCATGTCAGAGTACTCACCAATGCCATGCATGTGAGCAAAGGGAGGAGTACAATATGTGTTAAGGAAAATAGTAGAAGAGTTAGAGAGAGGTTTACATAGGAGCTGTATTCATTATCTTCCAGTTAAGAATCTGGCATATATCTTGACTAATTGATGTGSAATGCTCCCTCATAAATTTCACTGAAATTACTTTAGACTTCACCAGAGAGAAAAAGGTATTTGTATTTAGGCAAAAGTTGCAATTTCTTCCATTTCCAAAATTCTGATTTTTTTTTGGAGTGGGAGAACTCAATTAATGAAATTGTTGTGAGTTGAAAGACGCTGCCTAAAAGCTAGGGAGTGAAAACWCTAGAGTTTCTTGCTTGATTGTCTGGGGCTTTTTAAAAATGTCTGGAGTTTATGATTATGGAGGATGCTGGATCTTCTGATTAGAATTTTCGTTCTTAGTTGATACCTTAGGCTGTGATTGCCAAATAAAATAGTTTAGTCAGAAAGTCTGACCAACAAACATTAGGAAAGGATATTTTTTTTTTTGTCTTATTGGCTTCAACCATAGCCAGAATTATATTTTCACATTGTGTGTCCTCTCACTATGCTTGTGTTGGAGAACTTAATCAAGAACATTTTCTTTTCTCTTATAKAAACTGCAGAAACCATTGGAAACAWATCTATATACAGGACAGTTKTAAGAGGAAAAAAAATCCAAATGCTTTCCAAATAATGCCATTGAATCCAACTCTTGCTCATGCTGCCACAAAGTAGTCTGTGGCAACAGCTGCTRCTCAAACAGCTAAAAACACTAAAGCATCTATTTCAATACAATCAAAAATAGACCTAAAAAATGCTTAGTCTGAACCTAGTTCAGAAACTAATCCAAAATAAGTGTATTTTGGGAATTGGCTGTATTTAACAACTGGTCATTTTTAGCACTTCATCAGGCAATAGTGTGAAAGAAATGTCTACTATAAAGGTACTGAAAAACTTAGTCCATCACAGACCAGAAGCAGACAGAACAGATGGTTACAAGTGGTAGTGTTTCCAGCTACTTTGGTGGACTCTCACTTCATCATATGGTGATGGTTTGCCCGGATTCCTGGGCTCATTTTGGCCTGGGTGAGCAATAGCAATAATGTCCTTATTCTGCCTTTGTTTTGCCCTGACACTGATCTTTCATGATTTATATAAGTAGCCTTTTTATTAACCTCTTCCTCAAATCTGGGTGAAAACTAGCCTCAGTGGCAGTATTATTTTTCTTCCACAAAGTCCATGGGGAACATCCCTCTTTTAAGATACCTTCCAAGAACTGTAGAGACCACTTGTACATTTCTTGAATTCCAGCTCTGTCCAAATCCAGCTCCTCAGATTTGTCAAGATGTAAGGGAAAGTTCCTCCTCCTTTTTTTCCCCTGTTCCTGTGAAGAGGACATGACGTATTTCTCAAAGAATGTTTATTGAGTCTCCAATTAAGAATGGCTCCTGTAATGGAGGTAATGCCTGTAATTGTAATGGCAGAAGAGAAACATCATCTCATCTCCCATYGCTCCCCTGATTGTATCGTGGTGGCCTGACTTAGAGGCAAAGGAAGTCTTTTTCCCAGACATGTGTTTCTTGAAAAACCTGCCCTTGTTATCCTCCTCTGAKTCAGCAGAACTGTGTGGGTTGCTCATCCTGAGACTGCTCTCCAGTCTGAAATTCAGGCTCAGGTTGTGTGAAGTTGTGAAGYCAAGGGACGATGGTGGCACTGATGCTTGGCCCATGCCAAGCCCTGGACAAGAGGAAGGTGTCAGAAGCACAACGGTGGCTTTAAGGGTGGCACTTGAATGCTGTGCTAAGCACCACTCCTCTCTTTGGGTGAAAGTCTTCACTCCCTGCTTGTCACTGMTCTATTTGCAAGAAAGAGAAGAGAAGATTTTCCTAAAGCTGTTTAACAGCATGAATAATGTTTTCTCAAAATGACTGGAACCACTCCTTAAGCAAAAGAGAACCTGCAGATGGAGGAAGTGCCCCTGCATTCTTTCTCTATTTCAACAAGGGGACAGAGACAGGCTTTTGACAGGTAGTAAGCAAAGTTTGATTAATTGACTTATCTATGGGASATAGAAAGAACTGTAGCAGTCAGCACTCTGCTGGCTTTTACCTCCCTAATACAGTTCTTTGCAGAACAGAGCAGTCAAATAATGACCACATTTCCCCCCCTGCACACACATACTTTCTAATGAGTTTTTGCTGAGCTTGTAGTTCTGCTGGGGACGTACTCCTGGTTTGATAATTGATGCACAGAGCCTAACCTTCCCTGGGACAGATTTGCAAAAAAAAAAAAAAATTATGAGCAGGCTTAGTGTTTTTCATCATATGTAGCATCCCTTCTGAATTGTAGACTCTTTATTGCTACTATTACAGTTGGGAGCTCTTCACATATTTCTGTCTTTTGCTCGCCTTTAGTGTGCAATATGTGAATTTTAGAGTCCAAGTTTTACATTTGAGTGGCCTGAAAACCTAACTGCTGTTTTATCGTGAGATAAACCTAGCTCCTCTTCTCATACG
Organism: Malurus melanocephalus; assembly: GCF_030028575.1. NCBI lineage: Eukaryota > Metazoa > Chordata > Aves > Passeriformes > Maluridae > Malurus > Malurus melanocephalus. The sequence goes on from NW_026623593.1 coordinate 288,352, forward strand.
ACTAACAGATGGATGCATCTACTCTGTCATGGTAAAGGAATAATTAAAAGCTTCATCTACATGCAATATGAAATGTCCAGAAATAACTGCACTCTGCTTGGAGATGTGCTGTAGTTTGTACTGTAACTTTGGATTGTTTTGGCTTTCTAAAAATAATAAATGACCCTCCAAATAGTGGTTGGCCRGAGGCATGCAAGAAGCAATCCATAGTGTATGGATTTGCTCAATGGCATTTAAAGGACCCTGATTAAAATTCAGCCCAGGCTGGAGTGATGAGAAGACTGTTTACTGAGGGCTGTTTGAAGTCGTACATTGCACTGCAGACAGACCAGAGGGATGCACAGATTGAAATGTTTTACCTTGCCTGTCTGAATCTGGCTGTCAGGAGCCCATGGCACTCTGAGAGAGAGGTATCAACATTCTTGAATGGTTTGACTGCTGCTGCTTATGAGTCTTAATTTTCATTGTTTTCAAGGCAGCACAAGCTCAGCATCAGAGATCACGGCAATAGCAACAATTCTGTTAGCTGGATCTGTTGTTTTTTGTTGACTACTACTGATGTTATGTTTAGATACTTGATTTTAATGCAGTRTGCATTTGAAAGTTTGCACTGTAAAAAAGACATCACTTCTATTCCTTTTTCCCCTCAGCCTCATCCAAGTACATCTTCATGTGACTCTAAAGAAAGATGAATATATTATATTTTCTTATTTCTCTGTCTTCTGCTCTGACTAGAGTGTATAAGTACCATAGGGGGAAAAAAAATCAAAAAACCCACCAGGCGTTGTATCTAAGCCCCTATTGTTTTATATTATGGGTTGTTTTGTTTGGGCTTTTGTTTTTTTTTTTTTTTGTTCTTTTCAAATAGACAACTTTTGATTTAAAAAGAAAAAAGAAACAACTAAAGATCTGAGTTGAACACGTGATTAAAATAATAGATTATTTAATTTTATTTTTTCTTGGTTTTGGCATTTGACTAGGTCTCAGGGCAATAACTGTGAAAGGACTATTCTTACTCTATTTCCATATGCATGCTTTGCCACAAGCTGCGTAACTTTGGGAAGGAGAGATGCAGGTGGTACAAAAGCGTTTAAAAATAAGACAGTTAAAAAAGTTTGAAGATCAGGATTTTCCTTCTAGAATGAATCATAAATAAAAGGAATGTAAACAGGGTACATACTTCACTGTAACACATGGAACGTTTGCACTACCTTTAAATTACTCCCTGAAGTACTTACCCACCACTTTCTTCATATCCATGGGAATGTCTACTTGGTATATAGAACAGGTTTACTGAAATTATGAGAGTCAAACCATCAGTAATTAGTGAATAAGGTAGAATGTCAAGTGCCATGCTCTTCAGGGTGAAAGGGTAGAGGAAAAAAAATTCGAGATAACATAGGTAATGTTTTTAAAGGGTGTGGATAAAGSCTTTGAAACAACTGACTTGGTATTTTATCACTCAGAGTAATTCTGCTGTTCTCTGGTGCCGAGAGCTCTGTGGCTTCTGCTCTCTCTTTCTGTGGTGTGAAATGACAGTCTCGCTGCTATGATCAGCTCAGATGCCTCTGCTGGAAGTTTTCTGAGTTTTCCTTTTTGCAGGCTGTCACACATTTGGATGTTTTGTCAATATCCTGAGTGTGTTATCAGGCTCTGGTTTGGCTAATCAGCTTCTGAGTGTGCTCCTGTTTCTGTCAGGGACAGATCCTTTTTATTTTGAGGTCTTTTTGTATCATTTTCTGACTTAGAGGGGTCTGCAGCTAATAACTGAGTGTAGGAGCAGGGMAGCTGTACAAGCGTGGTTATATGAATGTGCAGCAGACAGTTAATTAACACATGATGGATCATTATGTTATACTGATTTCTTCCAGTATCTCCTAGAAAGGGTAGAAGTTGGYTCCAGAAAAGGTGGAGCTCTGAGAACTTATTCAGCCTGGTTTGTCTGTTGTACTTGGATATAAACAGGTGTTCTGAACTAACTTAGTCTCAACCAAAGTTAATCACCATTCTTGGATCTAAACTATAGAGAAGAATTTCTCTGATGTATCTGTACTTTCAGCTTCCCAGTTACAGACCCAGGATTTTCAGTGAGCATCTAGGTGTATGTTGTGAAAAATGGTGATTCAGTAAAGTGTGTGAGAAGTGGATCACACTGAGATAATTATCTATGAAGTTAGGAAAAATAAGTAAAGCTTGGTCCCAATTTTGAGAGAAGTCATTGGCATCAGTTTTAAACTTTTAATTGCTGCTTGTAAATGGTTATCGGTAGTTATTACCCATTTAGAAGAGTAGGGCTGCTAACATCTGAAATGGAGCAAAAAGTGGCAAGTAATTGAGCCTTGAGGGACTCCCTGTCACTTAGGGAAACATAGTTGATGCTCATATTGCAGTTTATGGGTGCATGCCTGTAATGAATACACTTATGGTTAGTTACTGTTTGTCTAACATTGGCTGAGCTGTAATCAAAACTCATCTAGATGTAGAAATGATCACAAATGCAAGGGAGGAGCTGAAAGGGTCCATGACGCTGCTCAGTTAGAGCAGAGCTTCTGAGTTGGAGTCTTGTGAGCTCATGAGAAACCAGTTTGAGGTATTCCTTTGCTATGCAGAAAGCTCTTAGATGGAGGCTTATTTCTCAGTGACTTACTGGTGCAGCTACTTTTGATAAATTTAGTCCAAGAAACTGGAACAAATGTGAGCAGAACAGGTTTAATGCCTTTTAAAGAAGTTTAAGCATCAGTTTCAAACAATAGCTTAGAATTAAATAAAGTAACCAGAAAGATATTGGTATTACCCTTATGTCTGGAGGGAGGTAGAAGTACAGTTTTTTGTTTTTTTTTTCTTTTTTTCTCCTCAAGGAAGCAAAATGTAATGTGAATCTAGTAGTTTCTTAGATGTCCTGCCTAACATTTGAAGTATGTGCTGATAAAAACTTTTCCCTGTGTTGGTGATAAGCTTTAAAATTTTAATGAATTTGGTGGAACATCTTCAAAATGATAGTGGAGAACTGTTGGACAAACAGGTGAACAAATGCTTTGCCCAATGTAGATAGAGAGTTAAAAAAAATCAATGTTATTTCTACTTGGCGTAGGGCAGGGGACAGACCAACAAGGAGTAAGATGTGGAGGAAATCAAGGATTGCTGGCAAACAAGAACAGAATAAGCAGTCTGGGTGAAAACTAAAGGAYCTTCAAGTCTTGTGGTAGAAACTGAGTGTTTAGCTTTGCATGGGTTGTGTGACCTAATGTACTGAGGAACCATTTCCCCAAAAGCTGTTGCAGGCAATAAGGAGAGCTGTGTCACTTGACAGCYRATTAGGAAGCAGAAAAATCTCTTCYTCCCTCTGATGCTGTATTAAASTCCTCAGYTRTACAGTACCARCACTTATGAAYGGTACAAAATCRCRGTACCTTGGCATTGCAGTGTTCRTGGTAGTGTCAGCTGCTTGATSCTAATAAGATAAATACAGATAGAATATCTTCAGACTGTCTTACAAAATGTGAATTWACTTTCTCCGAGGTCTTTGTAAGTTTTCAGGCAGGTGTGATTTGTAAGGTCTTTGCTCATACCCTGTGTCATTGAAACCTTTTAAGAACTCTGTGCTTTGTTTTTAAACATGTGCTGCCTAAACGTCTCTTTTTCCACACAAAAAGAATAAAACAAAAATAAATAAATAAATAAATAAACCTTGAAATGTCAGGTTTGCATCTTTGCATTCTTAATTTTGTGTGTCTCAGGTGCGAGAGCCAGTGAAGATTTATTCATTTTTCCTTGCCCTGTGTGTTTCATGCTCCAGATCCCCAACATTTTTTTCTGTGGAAAATCTTCCCSTTTTTGTTCCCTTTGCTCTCCGTCRCCATGCCTTACCTGAGAATCAATTGCAATGTCTCTCTCTTGGTAGTGAATGTGGGAGTGATTTGGATAGGTATCTTTTCCCTGTTATTGTAATTAATCTTGCTTAAGGTCACAATATGGTTTTGACTGATCCCATGAGTGGATGTTGGGTGTGCAGCAGTGCGCAGTTCCCAGCAAAGCTCCAGAGGGGGCACTTGAAGGGTACCTGCTGCTCCTTGTGGGCTGGTGCTGCCTTTCCCTGTTGTGGATTAGTTTACCCATAAGTCATGTCACTGGGAATAAAACAGCGCCTATAATCAGTTTGGAATGCAGCATAGCTCTGTTTCATTAAAAAAAAAAAAAAAAAAAAAGAAAAATAAGATTTTCAGGGACAGTCTGAGTAGAGGACATGTACGAGTATGCTCATCGCATTCCTCTAGAAGGCTGGTAGTTAATCATGCATGCGACATCTGGCCTGCTAGGACACAATCTGTGTGTTGGACGTGGGCTATAATTTCACTTCATAGGGCTAATGCAACATGACTTGCATCTCTGTGTGGGTGCTGCTAAGGTCTAGCTCAGTGTGTGGCTTTCAGTGGTGTTTGGATGTYGTGTTCAGCCTGAAGCAAGCAAAAATTTTCTTAGCCCTTTGCTAGACCAATGTATGCTAACCCTGTAAAAAATTGTCCTGTACTGGAGCAAGTAATTATTGGGTACAATATAAGAATTCTCTTAGAATGTACAGTTTTGGGCASAGTAATACATTATCTTCTGCTGTAGTTCCCATACCTGTAGAGATGTTAATTTTTGCCTCTGAGATCCTGTAAACCTTTTAGAGATTGTTGAAGTTGTCTGAACAATGGTTTGGTATTGAAGTTGTGCTTGCCAAGCACACGATCTGTGATGCAAGAAAGCAGCTGGATGAAGCTGATTGGTGCTGTTTGACCTAAATCCAAGTGGTCATCTGCAGTGTGGCTGTCCCTTAAAAGAGATGCATTTAAATGTTTTTCAAACAAGCATTGTCTAAGAAATAGAAGAGATAAAGGGTAAACCTTTGCGTGTTCGTCTCTTCTGTGTGAGATTTTGAAATGTAGTTTTTGAGTCTCAGATCATCCAAAGCTAGGTCCCACATGTTTCCAATGGCAAAGCTGATTTCCCTGGGAGAGCTCATTTAGGTCCTGCAGGGTAACTGTGTGGCAGAAGGTTGTTCCTGTCTGTGACCTTAGAGCCATGATGGTCATGTAAATTGATCTGTAGAGGAGGATTCCTCTTCCTCTGTGGGCAGATTTTAAAAATCAATGCCAGTTAGGACTTAAATGCTCTTTGGTTCAGCACCTAAAATGCGACATGGAGTGTTGGAATAGAGACAGAGGCAGAAATGGGTAACAGCTTTTACAAAATGTGATATGGTCCTCAGTTAACCTACTGCATCTAAGTCTTATTGAAAGTATGGAGGCAGAAAAAAMCAGCTCTGCTGACCCCTCAGAAAAACCATCAGCTTTTCACAAYTAAGATTTACAAGAGAGAGTGTGTTCAGGCACAGTTTGATCTGGAACAACTTGGGGCGTCGGGCAAAGTTGYTGTCTTGCCCAGAATTAATAACCAATCAGTTGCTCTCTGTTTTTATTGTGGAGAGGCTCTCTCCCATTGTGAGTTACAATAGTGTTGGTGCTATGAATGAGACTCTGGCTCCATAATGGTCACTGCAAAGAGGATGTGTGAAGGGCTGCTGCTGCCCCAGCCACACCAAGCTGTGAAACAGGTACCACCAAGCATTTCCTGCTGCTCCCAAGGCTGGTTTGAGTGAGGCTTGTGCTCACAAGTGTTGTCAGGAGTTTTCAGCACTGTTAGCAAAAAAATAAAGGAATGGCTTTCTAGTTAGATCAAATTACCTCTTTCAGAGTAAATGAAGATTAAAAAAGAAAAGAAAAAAAGGAAAAGAAAAGAAAAAAAGGAAAAGAAAAGAAAAAAAGGCTCTTTGCTCCTTGTTATGACAGGTCTGGGTGTCAAAGCCTGTACTGTTGCAGTGCTGCCCTGCAAGGCAGTTGCAAAGTCACCCGAGCTGTTTGGCGGCTTTGCAAACAAAATAAGTGTGGAGAGGGTGTTGCAACACTCGCTCAGGTAAGTAATGTTTCAAAAAGGCCACCAGCCAGAGCAAGCTCACAGCCCCGGATACTACGCTAAAAAACCCTGCTCTTTTCATTCTACTTTTCAGCTGTAGTACTGGAGGGGTGCAGGCARGGGCGAAGGAATATAACCCCAGACAGCATCATATACAATCCAGGTTGCACTTGTTTCCAAGTCTTGGGGGCATTAGGAGGGTGACAGGCAGGGCAGGATTTGCTTCCCAGGWGAGGCCCCAAGTGTTTTGGCCTTGAGAGCTGTGTTAGCATTTCTGTGATGGGCGGTGAGGGCTGAGGATGGTGTGTGTGTGCTTGTGGGAAGGGAGTGGGTCAGTAAGTGGAAGCACATGGTGCTGGCTGGCATTGCTGCTCCCTGTGTTTGTAGTAGGATAGAGTTTCTAAAGGATTAGATAACACGCCTGAGCTCCATGGCGTGCAGTTTTTAAACTGTGTTTACAGTTCAGGAGGTACTGTGAGTAGAGATGATTATGTCCTTTAAGTGCTGTTTTTGTTGCAGCTTCTGTGATAAAAGGAGGCTCTGGTGTGGTGAAGACATTTTTTGCTGGCAGATATGTGTTCTCAGAGTAGTGGCTGTGCAAACTTTTGGGGGATGGGAGCAACCTACAGAGATACCTCAGCACTTCCCTTTAATAAAGGCGCATCATTAAACCATTTCCTGCACATCTGAGAGGCTGTTGGAAGAACAAGATGCTATTGAAATGAAATTAAAGAACTGCTTTTTTTTTGTTGTTGTTTTTCTTCTTTTTTTTTTTTTTTGTTGGGTTTTTTTCAGTATAATACTTAATTTAATCCTTTTGGAATATTATGGTTTCCGGGGAAAAATAATGAAGACAGCAGAATTACATTGATTCGATGGTCTGAGTAACTAGAGGGAGAAATTCCAGTCTCTTATTTGCTTTCTCCTTCTGAAAATATAAAATATGGGAGAAAATACAAATTGTAAAACTGTTTTACCATCTCAGCTATTAGTGTGACAGATGCAACCCTGTTTGTAATATAAAGAGGCCTTTTGCTGATGCCTATGCTCCTTACCATGAGTATATATATATATATATATATATATATATGTTGTGTACATCTTATAGGCACAAATATAAATGCTCTATATAATGTATGCATTATATTCATATAGGAAACACCATAACACAATGGAAATAAAACAGAGCAGAGGGAGACCTCCTTGAGTCCCAGGCTAGTGATGGGTGTGGGGTACCCACAGGCAGGGGCTGGGTGGCCAGGACTGGGCAGGTGGGCAGGGWGGGTGTCCTTGCAGGGCTCTTTTTGTGTGTCTGGCTAATGCCACCGACTGCAGTGGAGGCAGGTGGGTAGAGATGTGTTTCTCATAACCACCACACTCCCTGGAGAAGGGCAGTATCCTTTCATCTTGACACCTCTGTCTCTCCACTGTGTGGTAGGGATCATGAAAAGCTCTTTAGGCTATTTTGAGCCAAACACCTAATATGGTTTTGATGGTAAAAATGAAACATAATTTAGGTTTTTGGTGATGTTTGGAATTGGAACGTCTTAATCATCAATGCAGAATTTCTGTTGGTGTATGATGAGCCCAAAATTTGTGGTGGGAAGATGAATAAAAATTGGAACTTGGAAGATGCAGACGTAGTGGTACAGCTCAGAGTATTCAGCAGAGTCTTTGCATGACCTTTACTCAGCAAGGAGGTGGTCTTGCAGCACTTTACTGCAAGATCTCTTTGCAGCATATTGCTCAATATCATAATGGCTGCAGAAGAGCCAAAACATCATGCTCTTTCTATCATCTTTAATATTTTTCCAGAGTTGTGAGTCAGCTGCATCTAGCTGACTTTTTTTTTTTTTTTAATGAAGCTGACAATCCTTCTGACTTCTGTAACAATCAGTTGTCCTCTGTTTGTGTACAAAAACAACAGAGCAAAGGCAAGTAATGTCTTTGTAAGTCAGTACTGAGACATGGATGAAATGATTATTTAGCATCCTAAGGATATGACAGGGATATTTTTATTGCTGGACTTTGAATTGAAATGTYGAAAATATCTTTTTATATGTGAATATTGGCATGGTATGCATAGCATTTCTGTCTGTCACACTGCATTTTAATACTTTACTCAGAGAAGATGAACCTTTAAACATGTTTCATGTAAGAAAAGGTATTATTTTTTCACATAAAAGCCTTACACTTTGAATAAATATTAATGCTTCATATTCAAAACTCTGTGTTAACAGTTTTATGTTGTGCTCTGTTTACAATTTATATATGTTTAACYTTCAAAATGTGGATCTTTTTAGGCTAATTGGTAAAATGCATGGCTAAGGCRTCTTTCTGGAAGTATAAAGTCAGAAGTAATGACTTTGGGCTCAATCCTCCAGTTCTTTGTCTCCCATGTACTTGTTTGGATTACAAATCAGAGCAAACAGCTTTTTAAGTTATTGATCCTGAAGTGGCTCTGTGCTTTAGCTGGTATTGAGTTGAAAGGATGGGTCAGATTTAGCTTGACACCAATGACAGCTTTCCATCAGAGGACTGGTTTTGTTCCAGGTGCCAGATGGAGCAGAGTAAAAGTTGCTGCAATTTATACCTCGCTGGTGTCAGCCTGCTGYTGATGCTCAGGGTTTGCTGTGAGGCACCTGYACTGTCCGGCTGCAGGGAGTCATAACCAAGGGGTTATGGTAATGTCTTAGCAATAAATGCTGCTGGATGTGAGGATGAAAGAATTTTCAAAAACAATAAGAACCACCAGAATACATTTAGCAGTGAGAGGGTTTGTCTTAGCTTCCTGTCTTACATTTCCAATGTCTCAATGAAGTCTGCGTGAGAAAAATGTCCCAATGCACRAACATGTTGAATTGTTTCTGAACCTACAGAGGGAAGACAATTGTTACAGCAATACATTCTATGTGAAATGTAAAGAATTCAGCTAAATCAAATCTGTGTTCTTTACTGGTGTATTGGATCATCYGAATTAAACTCTAGAATTTCAAGCAGTACATATTTTAATTGAGAACAAATTCTGGTAGCTATCTTCTAAAGGTGGTTTTCAGCATTCATTGTGTTTTCCCGTAGTGTAATGATGTAGTGTGTCAGGACCACCATTCAGTAGAAGTTTCTTGGAAATCTTTCTTGTTAAGAAAAAAAAAAAAAAAGCACTTTCTTTTTGTTGCTCTCTGGTTTAAATAATGTCAGCCAGATTTGACAAGTGGCACCAGTAAAATGCTGTGCTGAAAGCCAAACATAAAAGATATTATGGAAATCCTGTTTATAGTTGTTCAATGGTTTGTAATTATTGCTGATTTTTTAAAATAGATTTATTGATGGGCTGTCTTATAACTTCACCATGAAGAGTTATGACAAACTCTTTTTTTCTTTTACATTGCCTTCAGCCACATAACTAATATTGCTGATGATGACATACATGATGAAAAAAGCCTTAATGCTTTTCTGTTTTCTGGAATGGAAGGAAACAATGTTTTCTTAACTTGGAGTGAAACATTAGTTTCACAGTCTCCACAAATGCAAAATGAACAATCAGCTAATGGAGCCAGTTTCATTTCTCGCTGTTCCTTTTTGCTGTTGGCCAAGAGTATGGGATATGTGTAATTGTGGTTATCATGTTTTAAAAGCAGTTCTGGTATCTGAAATAAAAAAAAATAATGGTTGAAAAGCATACAAAAATACCTGTCTATAGGTGCAAGATTTACACATACAAAGGATGACTTGGGAGAGGAATCTCAAGAAACAAAAGTAAAAGCAGAAAAAGTGCTTGTTATTGGGAAGACTGATCCAAAGATCCCTGTTTATGAGTTTTAGTTAAATGCCTACTATGTTTCCCAAGTTTTGTGCATTTTTTCCTTCATGTGCCGTAACTAAATATAATGGGACATCTTTTTGTGATGACACATAACATTTGTTATTTTGGATCCCCTATTATATGATCCCTATTAA